>NW_016909100.1:42519-204798 GCF_001483705.2 Eufriesea mexicana
GTTCAGCATTACGACTGTCGCTACAGCTGTCGACCTGTCTAGGGTTCACGATCCGTGTGTTGCTCACCGATGTTCGTGACCTATCCACAAAGCTTCCCGTTGGGGTTCACGGACGCTCGTAAAACTTGGCGTCGTGGGTAGGTGCGCGTATGCGTTTTCATGTTCTTACTCCTAGCAGTTTGTCTCTTTCGAATGGCATCTGGTATAAATGGAAGTTTCTTTCCGAACGGACTTTTGTCCCGGAGTTTCGTATTCATCGTACGCCTGGCTCCCCCTGGGGGATAACTTTGTACGTCGCGGAGAAAAGATTTCGATAAAATCTCGCCTCTACCCTTTTATTTATTTATTTGCCGTTGAACGAGCCAAGCGGGGTGTACGCGTGTAAAATCGATCACGTTAAAAGCCGATATGTTTAAAACTATAAAGGGCCGGGATTTTGTTTGAATTTCGTCGATGGGGGTGTAGCGATTGTTATACAGTGCACCCGTATTCGAGAGCGGCTTTTCAAACGCCGACCGTGTCTTTGAATATTATTTAACGTCTCGCTGACAAATCCAGCTCTCCTTCGGTCTGGTCCATCGCTCCATTCCACGATAATTACCCAACTTTCAAAGACCCGTTCGACCGCGCAACCAACCCTCCGAGGATATTACTCCGCGATTTCGACGATAGCGTGCAACTAAAATGGAAGAAATTGCTTCCGCGAGTTAGACAAAAGATCGGATCGTAATCGAATCGGTGAAAATGGAACGAGTAGGACGAAACGCGAGGAGAACGCTCGTGTAACGCGGTTCGCAACGAAAAATACGGACAGTCCCGTATTTTCCAACTCGATGATTATTCACTTTCCTGCGCGTAATTTGGCTTAATTTAATTGAAAGCGATGGCTTGTCCAACGCCCATGGAGATCTGGGTGTCCCCTCCTGTCGGTTTATCTCCAACGGTAATAACCCTTTATGGATTTCGCAGACTGGCTTAATATAAACTGCGATTTAATTGCCGAACTGCTCGATAAACCATGCATCGGCTATAAATTTGTGCAAGGCCTTGATAGCAGGGCGCCGGCTGCCCGAGCGTATCACCGACGATGAAAGTAATAGAACCTTATCGATGGTAGGAATAATGATAATTCACGAGAGACGTTACGTGCCATTCGGCTGGTCTTCTTTCGTTTTCGTTCGTTTATCGTCGCGTATAAATCCGGAGAAAATATCATCGGTGATATTCTAGGGCGAAATGGAGCACGAAAACGCGCCATTCGGCTTATTATCCTGGACCAAACTCACGGCGAACCTTTGATTCGACTCCAAATCCTTAGCCAATTCGAATCCCGGAATTATTTAGCATTGGCTATATTCCCGCTATCGAGTCACGTACACGCGCTTACCTCGCGTCATTAAAATTATCCACGCTGTACACTCGTGCGAGTACACTGCCGAGTTTAATTACGATTTTCCACGTTCCTTTTTCATCAAGCCTGTCCGTCTTGCATCAATCGCGTCTTCGTTCATCGCGTTAAACATTTTCTCTTGCCGACGTTTCGCCGATCCATCTCGCGGAAGAGGTTTACGCAGCAGCCGGGTAGGATCGAGCGCGGAGTTGACGAGGAGCGGAAACTAGATCGAAACGGAGTGCCTAGGTCGGATGGGAGCGAGAAAAAACGTGGAAAGGTAATAGCAGGTAAATTCCAGAGGTAGTTCGTCGACGGCTTATCTGCCGGCGGTTTGAGTATTCGGTGGTGCTCGATGGTGCGTCCCCGAGCGGAATTTCTTCGCTCGCATCCGCGTGAACTGCCGCGGGTCATCGACCTCGAGCTACTTTGCGAATCATTGATTTACGGTTTGAAAAACACCTGAAAGTAGGTTCGTTGCTAATTAAGAACGCGAGTTAACTTGGCGAATAGCTGCGCTCGGCGATCGTTGCCACGGAGCGCGGTGTACCTACCGCGTTCCTGCATCGAAGATCGAGTGGCCTCGTAATCCTAATACCCCGCGATACTCGCGCTTTACAAATTGATATTGCGATCGCTAACGTCGTTTCTGCCGCGTTGCCACGGGCTGTTTTCCCTTGTAGTAAAAACGGAGCAACACGGAGGAAAAGGTGGCGGAAAACACGGCGGGAAGATGGCGTCGGGCGAACTCGCGGAATTCGCAGTCGGGCCGAGGTAACGGGCGATTAGGCAGATGCGATTCTTATTGTTACACTCGAACGCGAGGTAGAATAACACTCGTGCGTGGATAAAAGAGCGAACTCCAACGAATCGACACCATCTGGTGTACCTGAGTGGCTGCTGCATTACCCTTGAAAGCTCACCGCTCTCGAGTGACGCGGCTCTCCTATGCCGCGGGTGCATTCATCGCGTAATTAACGTCTCGTAATTATGGCCGCGGAAGAGAGAGAGTCTGGACGTCTCGTGGTCGCGCGTGCGCAAGCGCCCTTGTTGCTCCTGGATATTATGAGCTTTCATGGGGCTCCACGTGAATAAGGCGCTTGGCGTTTCTGAAGAGGGTGTTACGAGCATTATGGACCTCTCGACGATGGACCGAGTGTTGGTCAACGAGCCGTTCATCGCTCGTTCAAGGTGCAACGCGTCTTAGCCTCTCTTTGACGACCAGCTAGGCCTCTCTTTTCTTCCCGAGCGTTCCCGCTCGTTCCTCGCGCCGCGGTGCGCGCCCTGGGGACCTAAATCCGTATCGCGCGTCCTCGCCGTGCATGCCTTTATGTCTCCTCGATTCAGTGGCACACGTCGCGTCGCACGCTGGGTGTGCATACTGAAACCATTCCGACAGGAATTTGTTAAGCCGCTGCTAAGCCATACCGCTCCGCAGGAAAATCAAATGGCGACGATCTTTCTCGTTCGAGCTTCCACTTAGACGAATGGAACCGTCGTACGACCTCGCCGTTCCGTTCGCGTCTTAAGAGCCACTTTCCACTCGCCACCCACCAATGAGTCTCCGTGGCCATTCTTTTTCCCTCGAAAGGGTTGCGCTATCCTCCGCGTTACTTCTCTCCGGGTATCGCCAGGCGAGACGAGACACGCGAGCCGTACGAAAGTCGATCCGGACGATTTATCTCGTCCAACCGGAAAGTTTCGTCCCGTAAGAGGGTAAAATCGAACGTACACATTTGTCTTCTGGCTTTAATTCGACGATCGGGGGAGGGGAGAAAAAGAGAGCAGAATCTGTGAAACTCCTCGGAGCACTCGGCGATCGACGTCGCTTACGTACAGGATCGGTATTGCCCTTTTTTCCTTGCTATCGAATCGGTTGGCGTAGCCAGGCAATTTGTTACGAGGTTGCGCAAGAACGGGGATCGGGGAAGGGCGAACTGGTCGGGACGTAGAGGGGAAGGGGTATGGGAATAATAATGGTCGGGCGTACAGAGCCGGGGCTAGTAACGCGAATAACGTCGAAAGTTAGTCCGGGCCGAGCGACGTGGACGTTATGCACGGCGCTCACCTCTGACCTTGCGGTCGGACGAGTGAACGGAAGTTATGCGTCTGAACCGTTTCGTGGAACAAGCAGGAAATGCAGTCCGGCTCGAGCAAACCGTTACGAGCCGTGAGGGAATCATTACCACTTTGGTGCACCGTACATCGAGAGTCGTACGCCTCTACCCCCCCGAGGACATGCTCGACTTTCGCCCTCTATATCCTGTCTCGGACGTCTCTCGTCTGCTTGCATTCTAGCCGAGAGTGCGCGCAACCCTATTGTCCGGAACGACGACGTGCATCGGAACACGGGGAGGGGGAAGAAAAAATTCAATAACATAGATCTTGCCGGCGAACGCGGTCAAGGGTCAGCTGCCTGATTTAAATTTAAATTGCTACTAAATTACCGCGCCGTTTCGATTCCTTTGATCTCGTTTGATTTACCCGCGGAATAACATAATTCGGATTTTTCTCCGCCGGAGGGGGTGTCCGGTTGAACAACGCCGCCATCACCACCACCACCTCCGCCGCCGCCGCCGTCACTTTGTACCCTCGACGCGAAGGTCGGAAAGACACGATCCTTACAAATGAAATTTGATTCGCGAACCGTGCCGTGGTGTGCTCTTTTCTCTCGACGCTCTGCTCGCGCGCGACCAACCGTGTTGTTCCTCCGGGTTCGCTAATTGCGCCGAATGCCAAAGCCGACTAACAAAACACGTTCTACCTTTGTCGGGCCTTCTAAGGACAGAGGGAAGGCACGAGTCGCAATTCGTTCGTAAAATTGGTCACGTGGCTGGAAATGTTTCGAACGCGTGTACGAGTGCTCCGTTTCTGCGAACGAGGGGCGAGTCGCTCCGATCGATCCAGCGATTTGTTACGTAAGCGAATGTGCCTGGTTTTATGGCACCCGTGTTTGTCACGCTACTGAAATCCTCGTCACGTGCACGCGCGAGAAGAAAGAAAAGCCTGGGCTGGAAACAGCCCAGAAGCCGAGGGAGGCCCCCGAACTAAGACCGTACTTTCTTTGTTATCGCTTTACACGGCTCTTTCGCTCGATTCCACGATCGGAATATTCTCGTCCGGATGTCTCGTTGATCCCGATTCGCCGGACGCGAACGGAGGATACCGGGAATCGAAGGGAATTCGATCGAGCCTCTTATTACTTATTACCACCCCTCTCGATGACGAGACGAATTTAATAGCGGGTCGCAGGCAATATTTGAAGTTTTCCATTACGGGTTGTGGTCATGTCGGATAATCGCGGGAAAAAAGGGGAACGCGATATCCGGCAGCCCGAATACAATATCAATCGCCGCGAGATATCGTCGATCCTCGTGCAATTTCCACCTGTACGGATCGGCTGTTTTCGAGGAGCCACAAAGGGTTGTTTCGATATTACGCGACACCGAGGTCGAGGAGGCGAACGAGGAGCACGAAAAGAATCTCGATCGTTTCGCCGTATCGGGAACGAACGATAAACGATTGCCGGCCCGTGGTGTATTGCAGGCCGCCAACGATCCGATAGATATTGCACCGATCCCGATTGCATCCCGGTCCGTTCGCGTTAGTCGGATAACGACCAGATCCTCTCGTCTAACGAGTAATAACCGGAAGGAGCCTTTCCGATTCTCCAACGGTGCCCATCCTCGCTGAATTTTCTCCGGGAATAATAAATGCGCGGCTCGGTAACAGGTACGAATATCGAGCGTCCGTTAAGCTCGAAACACGCTATTGCTTCCGGACGATCGCGGGATTTTATGGGGAATTAAAAGTTTTGCATCCTGCCTGTAGCTTCAACCGGTCGGCGATGAATAAAACATCGTTCTGCGTGGGTGAGTCTCATTATTTACGCAGTTACGTGCTCACCTGCGCAATCTAAAATCAATGTAGCCGCGGCACGTAAATATCGACGATACCGACGCGAGACACGACTTTACGCGAGTTTCACCGTTACACCCGTGACATCGACGAAAAATCAATACATTCCGCCAACCCGAAATATTCTATCCGCGTTTCGGACGAATTTTCGACTTCCATCCTGTCCACCGGACTCACTTTCCCCCTCGAAACGAGAAAAAACGGCAGAGAGAGAGGGGAGAGAAAAGCCGTTATCAGCCAAGGAAGGACCTCAACACCTGACTTTTCGATTATTTTCACCGATCGATCGGACGAAATCCTGTCAAGGTCAACGCAGTCCTTTCAGCCGGGGGATCATTGGCTGCACCCCCGGAGACGTAGACAGAGTTTCGAAGTATGTCGAGGGGTGGCCAGTACTCCCTCTTCGAATTTCACTCGCACGCGTTACGCGGCCACGTGGCTCGATCCCTAGGGGACCCAGTGTTCCCGTGCTTCACCCGCTCACCGATCTCTAAAATCGCGCTGAGAATCGTTTCGCGGAGCCGAAAGATCGACACGCGTTCGACACCGTCTCCCTGTCCGTGCGAATTTCGCGCGACTTGGGATTAGAAGGTCGATCGATGATTCGTTCCGCTCGTTAAACCTTGGCCTAATGCGATCAAACGATCTTTGCCGGGGTTCGCTGCGAAATCGTTCGCGCCGAGCGGAACGGCGGTCTCGCTGGATGACGGAGATCAAAAGGAAGAAATCCTTTCTTCCACGTTGTACACGGGCGTTCTTCGCGTATCGAGTAATTAGTCGTACGCCGAGAGGCGTGTTCGTTAGCGTCTGGTTATAATCTTTGCCGATAGGACGTATCGAGTCGAACCGAAAGCTTTCTGGCTTAGACACCGAAGCGGGGGCTCGGTTACCGGATCGAGAGTGAGACGTAATTATTCTCTAAACGGATGTACGCCGGTCGTTGTAACGATGCTTTTAAACAGGCCTTTATCCTGCATCGGAAACCGAATCGTATATTTGCTCGTTGTCGTTCGATGTTTCCCCGTTAATAATGGAATAGAAACGATGCCAATTTAAGCTCCACCCTAATGCACCCGTGCGCGGGCAAGGCGATACTCGTTTGCGTACCGCTAACGATCGGACCATGCAGGGTAAACTATTGCTCTCGGGTCAATATCGAATGTCTTTCGCAATTCTCTCCGGTGGATTTAACTGGTCGCGAAACCCACCGTCTACGGGCAAAACGTTTAACCGAATGTTTTCTTACAATCGGTGGGCGAACGATTGAAATTCGAAGTGGCAAGAACGACGAGATAGACGAGGGTCTATACGTTTTTCCCGCGACGTTCTCGTTAACGGGACGAAAGAAAGAATAATTCTTCGGAGCGGCAACGAGCGGAACGGTGAATCGGTCTCTCGTAACCACGGAATCTACCCCCTATGACTACATCCACCGCGTCGGCATCTGCGATCACGTCGAGGTAGAATTTGCTCTATCTCTCGCTCATCGGTTGTTCGCGCAGACAATGGCCAATTATGCGTAATCATCGCGCCAGAGGTTTATAAACTTTACCGGTTTAGCCCGCGATCTTGGAGGAAATTCGACGACGGAGAATGGTGGGTAAATCAAGGGGCGAGTGGCGGAGACAAAAAGACACTGGGGGAGGGGGGTGTGGCGCGGGGGCGCGAAGAAGAGGCGATGAGATTCGGGAATTCGTTTCAGACTTTTCCACGGTCTATAGCGCGACGAATGAATAAGACAGTCGTCCCATTCAGGAATTGAATCGAATGCGTGCTCGAGGGCGTGCGCGGTTTTTGTCATCGGCAGTCATCCTCCGTCACCGTTATTATCAACGTACAGACTCGTCGAGCTATTTATACCCTGCTGATCATTGGATATCTTCTCCTCTCGCTTTCTCTCTTTCGCCGCTGGCTTTTCCCGGCTCGTTATGCTCGAGTTAACACGGCAACTCTTTCCACGCATCGCTCCGCTCCCGGGATTTTCGTAACTTTCCCTCTGTAATTTATTTCGCGCTCAGGGAGGCAGCACGGCGCACTCGCGAGACTCGATTCAGATTCCGATCCGGAGTCCGGGTTTTTATTATTTGGCCGTGCCGCCACGGCTCGGCAGATATTTTCCTTTCCTCTACCCTGCCGGGCTCTTCTCTTTTTCATCGTGCTTCTTCCCATTTTCTCTCGGGCGTTTTTCCGAACACGAAGGAAAAACAACGCGCATATATATATGGAACGGGAGCTCGGGGCGCGAGCGCACGCTCGCTGTTTACGTAGTTCCTGCATCTCGGCTTTTATTATGTACTCATCTCCATCCCGATCTTAAAGCCCTTAAATATTGATCGCGACCCGCCGGAAACGATACGTACCTGCTACGTCTAGACCCTCGAATGTCGAGTACAAATAGGATTGTACGGTGGTCTGGCTTGCCGTGCCGTCGGGGGATAGTGATTAGGCTGAGAGTCTTTCCTGGTTCTCCCGTTGCTCTCGATCGAGCTCCTCTCTGTAGTCGTCAGGATTATTAAGTGTCCTCGGCTTTGCCACGCGAAGAGCTTTTCGCGGATATCGAGAAGTCGATCAGGGGAATATTTCTTCCCTCGATGAGGATATTTCCGGTCTTGTCTTAACCATCCCCTTCCGTGCACCCCGTAAAGATTCTCGCGATATCCATACGCTCCTTCGCGATCTTACGATCTTACCGTAGCTTTCCGTCACGCGAAACGATCTCGGCCAGATACCTTGGATCCGGTAAGCAAGCGCGATACGCAGCGGATAGCACGCGAATCGGAAACGCGTTACCGCCAATACCGTAATGACGCCGGTATCTCTACATCGCGTTCGCGCAACCGATATCATTGCGGATCGAAGGAATATTCATTGAGGGAATCTATGGAGGTTCTCTCGACATGACGTCGAAAGCCACTCTGGATACTCCGACAGCCAATATACAGCGCTACATATCCGTTTTCCCTGGGAAAACCAACCTAGTCGAAAGGACTTGCCTTATTGAAAGCGGAGAAGGTCGTAGCTGGGGGCTGAAACTCGCTAAGAGAGGGTTTATTGAAGCCACGTACACTACCGTATTTATGATTCGAGCATCGTCTCTCGATAACCTTCGACTACCAACCATCCGACTATCCATGCGCTTGCGTCTATATACGTGTACGCGGTGTTGATTTATTTAATAAATAGCGCGACGCTGGCATTCATATTAGATGCAGCGCCGCGAGACTCGTGGGGTGGTAAACGTGCAAGGCGGGGCGGCAGGGCCACGAGACGGGGGCCCTGGCTGTGTGATGGAGCGAGAGAGCAGAAGGGTAAAATTGATCGGAATACTCGCGTCGTTGCTTCGATTGCTACCGTTTCGTTATTACGGACAAATATGCATCTCGGCTCGTTTCGCAGCGATAATCGGGTATCGTTAACTCGATGGTACAGGGTTATACGCGAGTGGAGAAGAGTCGTTAAATCTTTCGACGTCGATATCACCGACTTCATTCGGAAACGTTCCGAGAGCCTCCGACTCGCCAGGCAATAAAGACCAGCCTCTCAATCTAAACATCCTGTCTTCGTTCCATCGTGTTTCCATTCGCACGACGTCGGGTATACATCACTCGCAACCTCCATAGCGAAACGTGCCTTTCGTTTCGTCCAAGTTTTCGAAACCGGTGCTCAGCGAAGATATCGATACCCATTTACGTGCTTCACGCGTGAAACGAGTATGCTCGTTACGATTACGCGTTCCGTCAACAGGACGGACATTACTCCGCGCCGCGGGCAATCCGCATCTTATATTAATTACTACATCGTTCCGGCGATAATTAAATTACGCTTAATTGGCCTCGACGTAATATAACGCGTTGGACATCGCGCAGCTACATTCTGCATTCGATTACTTTTAGTTGATTAAATTGTACGATCCGATGAAATTGGTTTATTCGATAAAAGCTAACGCGTGGTTAACGCTGGCGCGTGCACTGTGCCCCGTTTAGGTTCTCAATCGGTTCCATCGCGCGATACAACGACTGCGTTTCCATTATATTCCGACGATTAATTCTTTTCGTCAAACGAAACGTTGCTGGAAAACGCGTAGGCGGTGGAAAAGTTTTTCGTCGTTTTCTCTCTGCCTCTACCTTCCTAACCGGTTGACACGCGGGTTTATTACCGTTTCCCTGGGTATAAAACGGTGTAAATATCGCAACGAGTCCACCTCGTTAGCGCGAGACGAAACAACCCCTTCATTCGTCCGCAGACGACGACACCTTACCTCTTCCTCCCCGTTCTGGCACGCTGGTCCTTACCCTCTGAAGCTTCGGTGTTATACACGGAATTCGTCGCGATTGTAACAAAGAACGGTCACGTTCGAGGAGATATCTAGGGACTTTTCTTTTCTCCCTCTATTTCCTGGTTCCTCGCGTTCTCTTTTAATCGATAGAAAAATACAGGGTAGCCGAAGTAGCGACGGATGTGTAAGACGGACTTTCACGTTAATTATAGTGATCCTCGCGGCGTGTGTGGCTACGTTTCATCATAATTGCAAGGACCGCGATGAAACCGTTTCAATACCGTTTTATTGGCTTTCGTTAGCGCGTGTGGTTGCGCCGATCAAATATTTACCTTGTCTGCGAAGTTTTTCTTGAAATCCGGAAATGCTCTTAAATTAACGAGGCGCATCGGAACTTTTCCGGTCGGGAATTTCGCGGACGCGAAAAGTACCATTGGAGTATGGTTAAAGTAATCGCGGTAAATCTCTCTGTTGTATGTGGCCGGAAATATAAAAATCTCTCGCCGCTGCGTTGGAACTTTTTTCCAGCGAGGCGAGCGGCTCCGCGCTTTTTGACGTTCGAGTAGCTATTAACTAATACCCGGCGAACTTGAACGTCAAACGAGCCGCGGGCAAAAATTCCGTATTATTCGCGACAGAGATTCGCGAGAGCCGATTTTAAGTCGGTAAATCCACGATGCTCCAATTCCTACCTTCGCGTGAATTAATCGCCGCGATGAATATCGAACAGATTTCCCGATCTTTCCACCCCTCGATCTCGCTTTTTCTTATTTCTTTCACGCTAATAGGAAGACTCGATATCTCGAAAGCTCGGCGAGCCTCGTGATTCTCGCGCGTTCTAAATGGAACATCTGTTAGAACACACGGGAGCCACGATCGGAGGGATTAATACCGGTACACGCGTGGTTTGCATTCGCCATCAATCGCGGTAAAATCAGCGTGGCGGGGGTCGAAGAAGAGGAGACAGTTTCCGATAAGATACGAGCAATAAACGACTCGCATCGCGGCGATATATATCCCCGGATGGTTGGCATAGGTTTCCACTTGGGGTGACGGTATCGCGTCCGCTGGAGGGGAGGATTGGGCAGAAAGGAAGCAGAAGAGGGGTGTTGTTGGCGTTACACGTCGTTGGAAATTTACGTCGATCGATGCGCAGCCGTTAATCGACCAATAAGAATAATTCGCGCGCGAGACAAAACCGGCCATTACTTTTGGAAGGGACCCGGGCCCAGATCGACGCCTTGTATTTCGTATACTTTATTACACGATATTATTCTCTCGGTCTGCGAGGCGCGAGTTGCGCTGCCGTGGGCGAGCCTTTTACGAGTTAACCATTTCGCGGTCCACTATAACGACCAAGCAGATGTTGAACACGAAGACGAAGACGAAGACGAGGAAGAAGAAGATGACGTAGACGAGCGAAGAGAAACAAGGGAATAAACGCGCGACGGTTGGAGGAGGACGAGCCACGGGAAGAAAACAAAGAGCCGAAGACGAGAGAAAATACGCGAGAACGAGCACGACCGCGCGCTCGTTGAACAAAAAGTATGCGAAGCATGTCCGCGTACCGGCGCCTCACTTTGCCTCTCCCTGTTGCCGCCGGAGAAGATGAAAAATCTGTTGAACTGACGTTCATTGGGAAATTGCAAGCAGCCGCCTTTGGGACAGAATGATTAATGCGCGCTAGACGCTCCGCCTATATGTGCATCGAGTACCTATGTATACATGCCTCCGCGCAACTTTCGGGCAAGTCTTTTCCATTCCCCGGTAACAGGGGCCAAACTTTTCCCCCGATAATCTTCCGAGTCGACAGAGAGAGAGAGAGAGAGAGAGTGAGAGAGAGAGCGCGCGCGTTCGTCGAACCTTATCCATTCGAGACTGGTCTGCGTCTCGTCTCTCGTTCCGCTCGGGAACGTTTACGTTTCCGCGCCATCGTGCCGTTATTACGACGTATCGTTGGTCCCGCGAACCGCGCCGTGATGCGCCGCGACGCGCCGCGTCTTCTCGTCGATGGCTCGTCTGCGGCGCGCGGGCGAAATTTTCATCGTTGACGGCGCCGGTTAAGCTGGCGCGGCAGGTTGCACCAGCACGTTTCTCCATCAGGGGGCAGAGAAGTGGGCGTAACGTATTTTTAATTACGCTCGCCATTCAGGCGTGTTAGGTGATGCGACGAGGTTGGATGAGCACCGCTGTTAAATGGCACGATTATCTGTCTCGTGCTTTATTTGCTGCTCGTTGCTCGCGTTCTACTTCGCCCTCCGTCTCTGTCCTTTTTCCTTTTTTCCGTTATACTCTTGCCTCGACTGGAGCATTGACTCGAGAGGGTTTTTGCACGGTGAAGAGGTCGGCAACTCGTGCACCGTAGTATGGGGGAGGTCCTTAAAAACAGATCCATTAAAGTTTTTCCGGCGCTTTCCGAGGTGGTAGTGGTTACTCGGTGAGTAGCGGGTAAGATTGCGCATTTCTGCTATTCACGTGCACGCGTATAACGTCGTAGGCAACGGACCCGACGATGCGGTAACCGTTTGCCACCGGATACACCGGAAAACTCTCACCGGGCCCTTTCCGCGTTTCTACCGAAACAGTCATACCGTTTCGTTCTCCTCGATTCGAGTGGACAATCGTTGCAAATTATAACAGACACCTTTGTTCCACCGGCCATTTTTCTTTCGTTGATCAACCTTAATTAACGTCTCCGGTTGATTCGTCGTCGTCGCGAGAATCAGGCGTGTCTCGAAAAGCGCGAAAGAAAGCATCGCGTCGAGAATTTTCTACCTAACCCCCGCTACCATGCACGCGGTTCGCGTGGAAAAATCGAGCAAAATCGCGGAGCGAGCGCGCGAAACCGGCGTGAAAAATTGACCGCGATCGTGTCTTGTAAATTCACGGAACGCAGGGAATCGAGTCTCCCCGTGGTTCGCCCTCGCGTCTCTTCTCGCCACCCTTGCCCAGGCTTTTTTCCTTGCCCACCTTCCCTCGGCGCGCAGGTGATGCATCAGTCTCCCTTCTAATTTAACATTCCGAGCCTCCCACCTTGGGAAATCCGATTTGGCTGTGACGCTAGATAAACTCGAGCCGTTGTAGCGGGAGACCGAGGTTCGTCCCGACTGGTCGGGGTGTCAGAGGGTACAGGGAATGAGATGTCTATGGTAACTCGGGCGCGCGTGTGTACGCGCGTACGTGTGCATCAGGAGGGAAAAGAAGACAATCTTTTTTCCGGAAGCAACCGCGCGTTTCCCGTCCGATATTTGCGCCTTAATAACACCGTCGGATAGAATTTCCAATTCCCAAGGAGTCGCGGTTTCGAGGAGGTCGGCACGGCCGCCGCGAAGTCAGGAGAGGTTAAATGGATTCATCTCGGAGGATCGGCTTAAAGTTCCGTGGAAGACGCGCGACGGTGTCTCGAGATAAACGCGGCAGTCTCGAATCCTTTGCCGATGGGCTCGCCCTTTGGCAAAGTTATTGGAAATTATCGAAAAGATCCGGGAAAGGAACGAACGAGAGAGGTCTTAAGAGCCGGGGTCTTTAAGTCGAAACGAAAACCGCTATAAACCGATATCAACGAGGATTTCGTGGGTAGAACGGGAACACCTTTCGCAGTGTTCTCGTGAAATCTTTGGTCGTTGAATAATACCCCGCAAAGCTCTGCTTGTCGCGAGCCAAACGTTTCCCCTCCTTCCAGCTGCTCGGGGTGATAGAACGATTTTCGCGGCTCGAATCCGATCGGTGCGCGCGAGTCGGAATCGTGGATCGTGGCATGATTTGCGTGCCGCCGCTTTAAAACGCTTTTCACCGTTTTCCGGCGTCTGACGGTCCGCAGGTATAACGAGTCTTTTTCGTCCGTAACGAGAAGACGGTTCACCGATTCCTCTGTGAATGGAACGAGCGACAAAGAAAGGGGGTAGTTCTCTCTCTCCGGTGGAGCAACGTTCCACGATTCTCTCGACTTTTTCGCGAAACGAGTCGAACGATGGCAACTGGCTGGATGCGTCTTGGCTCCGAGTCGTTCCCGTCTCTTCTTTCATCGGGAATTATTGTTTCGAGAGGCTGCCGAAATCTTTTGGCCGTCGACGTTGACGTAGGTCGTCTAGACGCGCCTTAGACCACCCGCATTACGGGGGAAAACTGGGGTAAGAAAAGGAGGAGGGTGAAATTCGCCGCTATTACGCCTGGGGATCTCGCATTCTTGCCCGTAAATTGCGCTTCTACACCCTCGAGTGCCGGTAAAAGTGGGTTAGCTTCTTCCGCAAATTGGGTTACGACTCCGTTCGAGGAGAAGGGAGGGATTATTTAAGCGATTGCGTCGATCGCTCGGCCAACTTTTCATCGCTGTCAGCATCGAGGACGGTTTCAGGAGGAACCAGTTACACCGGGTAGGTGGAGATTCGAATCCTTGGAAGACAGGAAGGCGGAAGGACGGAGAAACGTCTGTCGACGTAGACGACGGTAGAAACTGGACTCGAATCCTTTCGCGGTGGCCATTAACGATGACGCGATGGAAGCCGCAGAGACAGGGCAAAGTCTTAGACGAGCAGGGTTTAAAACTAAAAGCATTCCTCGCGATTATTGACAAGGGTAACCTGCCGCCACCACGCGTTTCAGAGGACCTAGCCCTTCCTGTCCTTCCTCTAGGACCCGTCCACTTAAAAGCATTCTCGTGAATTATTCACGCGACACTAAGATCCCGATGCGCCGGGAATTTCATTATTTTCTTCTCCCGTTTCATAACCTCTCGCGAAACATAAACGTTAAACGGGGACGCGCTGGAAAATCCTGTCGAACCGCGTTTCCGCGTTAATTCGGTCCTTTTGAAACACGATCTTCTTTATTTCCCGACACGCGACGATAAGGGGATAACGTAATAGCAGCCGGATCGGGGTAAATTGATAGCGCGCGTGCGGTGCGTGCTGGCGCCCGAAGCTTTAAAGTTTCACGCGTTTCCCGTATTCCAGGGACGTCTCGAGGAGACGATAGGCGAAATCGGCCGGAGACAGTGCATGAAAACGGCTCGCGCGACTCACGAATGGAAATAAATCTTTTAGGGCGGACGGTTCTCTCGCGCGACGCCGGTTTCACGTGCAGGAAATCCCGAATAAATCCAAACAAACGCGCGGGTACAGCAGGAGGAGGATCAGACCTCGCCACCTACGATTTCGAAAGGGACGAGGTTTTATTTATAGGTGCTTTGACCGCGGCACATGGCGTGGCACGCGCGGAATCACGCGTGTTTCCGTACAACCGAGGTGCACGCACCGGAGTAAATTATTTGGATAAGTCAACGGTGGCTTCGGCCGCCATTACGGTTCCTCGAACCGCCAAACTCCCGCTTCTTTGACGGAAAAATGTTTCGCCGTTTGGCAACTCGATGATCCACGACTGGCCTGCGCGACGATACCGACGCGAGGAAAAATCAGGTTACCGTAGAAATACACGCTCGTCGCGAGACGAGCTGTCGGTTTCCACGATTTTTCCTCGAGATCGAACGGTCGTCGCGACGGCCATATCGCATTCGAAAGTTCTCGAAACGTTCCTATGTCCTCCTAAAAGAGAAATCGAACCTTCCGATGTTCCACGGTGTTTAAACTACGCGGGGAGGATTTGCTTTTTTTCGTCTCGACACCGCTCGCGGTGCTTTCGATGGCTCATTCGTTTAATGGCCGGCTAAATATTGACTCCCGGTTATTCGGTTTGCCTGTGACCTGGTCATCGGAGTGTTTCGTTGCCGGCAAACCTGTCCGTCTACTAGCTGGAATAGGTAGGGAGAAGAGGTAGAAAACGGTATGTACGAGCGTACACGCCCAGAGCTATCCCCTTACGACGTAGTCTGCATAGACAATCGTCCAACGACTCGATCGCTGTTGTTTACTCGTTCGATCACTTCGTGCGGGCCTGAATTCCTCTCCGAGATCCGTATTTGCTTCGACTTTACCCCGTTTTCGCAATCGTTTCTCCGAATCTTGTAAAATTCCATCGTTCCTTTTCGCGAAGGCGTCGCAGTCACGCGCGAACAATCGAGCACTGTCTTTGCGGGCGGACGTTTTCGATCGCTCGATCGTCGAAGAGTGGCTGGCGAGCGATCGGCGTGGAATCGGCGACGAAGCGGTATCGTAACGAGCACCGCGACGCCTGCACGCTTCTCTCTCCAACCTTCCCCTCGTGTCAGCTGGCCGGTTGGTTGGCCAAATAAAAGCAACGCGTTTTTAATGGACCGCGGACAAACGCGTGCACCCCCTTGGCTGTAGTGCGCGCGGTACTTGGGCGCGTTGGCGCGTAGCCGTGTGCACGGGCTATTGGAACGGTCACAGGGGCGTCTAGGGAACGAAAATATATCGGGAGCGTGGTAACGAATTCGAGGTGGCTGGTCATGCTAGACGCCCGTATTCGTTCCGGTGTACCGCGTAGCCTGTTCCTTCTCGGGTGTAAACGTACGTAATTCGTGGGTCACGACCGTTCTCGAATTTCCGGTCGCAGAGAAGGTGATCCCATCCTCGGGTTAGATGGCTCGATTAGCGAAGCAGACGCGCAGGGGGTCTCGAATCGAGCGGTTCGCTGGCAAGCATCTGTGTCGGTGCGATTGCTCGAACCCGTCGTTACGTATCGCGATCGACGAATCGATACGCTCGTTTTCGGCGGTGAGAAACGAAGCGAGAAGTTGAAGGAAGAAAAAGAATTAATCGAAATCGAACAGCTGGTCCGGACGTCGGAAACCGAGCACGGATTGCAGCGAAACGCGTCCAATTTCTGACCGGGGGTGGCTGCTTCGTTCCTCCGCACCACCCTCCAGCTCGAGGAAAAATCGAGTGGGGAAAAACTCGCCGGACCACTCCGTCGCACGCGGTACAATCCGGTGTCTGCGCCGTCGTCTCGTATCTTAGATTTCTAGCAACAAGTGACGGTCCTTCCGATACACTCTCCTCTGCGGCGTCTCTTGGGTGCTGTTGGGTGCTACCGCGTCGTATCCACGAACACGCTCCGCGTGGCATTTAGCATTTTTACTCGTCGTCTCTCCTCTGCGTCCGCGTCGTTTTGCTCGCTTTTTACCACGAGCGATCCCCTTCCGCTGGCGCGCGTTATTCGCGTTATTCAAAGGGCTCGCTCGCGATTCCAAGACTTAATCGATAACTCTTCTTCGCTCGCTCTCTCGTCTCCCGTTCCACTCCTCTCCTCCACCCTTTCCATTTCGCCGTTAACTCGCGGTCGCCTTCGTCCGACGGTAATTCGCGCGTTTCCACGGGTTCGTCTGCGCGCTTTGTTCCGCGATCTGGTAGAGGCGGCGTACGCGCGAGGAGAAGAGGAAGATGGCCGTGGTGGCACGGGTAGACGAGGGATAGAAAGAGCCGAAGAGGATTTAAGCCGATGCGACGTTGCGTGCAAAGCGAGAAGGAGAGCAGTTAATGGATCCTGTGGGATGCTAATGGGCTACACCCGTGAGCTCGCGCTCTGTTTACAGCCAAAGCCAATTACAGCTAATTCGACGGCTATTTATTAGCCGATTAGTCGGATGTATTCTGGGAGACCACCGTTCAAGGACGTCTTTATGAACGATCCCTGGGACCACGATAACCCGGGACGGGGAAACTTCACCGATTATGCGGCGTGCCCGTGCCACTCGTTCCTCCTCCTTTCGCCTTTCTCCAACGCGAGCCTTCAATTCCGACGGTAAACTCAGTCACGATTGCGAGTCGTGGCGCAGAAGTATTGTTTTCGCGGTTCTTCTAAGAAGAGAGGATCTAATTAAATGAAATAGCTGAAACACGCCTGAACGAGAGAGGACGAGGGTGAGATGGCACGCCTTCCAAGCTGGTCATGTAATAAACGGTCGTCGAGAATGGTTCTTAAAGTACTCCGAAGCCGGCGTTTCTGGAAATAATTTAGCCCGATTCAAGTCGCTTTGAACCGTTCGTGGGCCGTTATAAATGCCCGCTAATAGGTTTCGAGACTTCCTCGGAGTGGTTCAAGAAAGAAATCGGGGTGGAAGCTTAATGGCTATTTTCGTTTTTCCCTTTTCGTTTCCCCCCCTCGCGTGTCTTTTTTTCCATTTCTCTCTTCTTCATTTTTGTTAACGAACATCGGTCGCCTCGGTTGCCTCGTCTGCGGCGAAACGCGAGCGAAACAATGCAATTAGTCGGACGATTATTGCTTTTGTACCTTGGAATCGACTGCGCGTGGCTTTGAAATTGAAGCATCGGAACAGGCGGTTGTCGTTTTTTCGGTTCCTTTAAGCACTTTGTTGCATTTTCATGAATTTCATTCCGCGAACGTTTGAAGTCTCCCTTCCGTTTGCTGCTTAATCGCCCTCGGTTTGTTCTCTTTTCCTTCGTTTCCCTCCTTTTTTTTCTCCATCCGCGGCAGCCCTACTCCGGGCCCTCGATTAACATTTAAAAGTCAAGCGGAAACGTCGATAGCCGATCGACGAACTGAGAACCACTGGTCTTGACCTCGAGGCTCCATTAGACAAGGTGATTGCATTCTTGCACTAGTAGCTTCGAATAAAGGATTTGCCGCTCGTGGTGGTCTCCTTATTCTTGATTTTCCACCCTCGATGGCTATTGGGCGCGCGCGGGGGAAAGAGTAGAAAGGATATAGAGGGTGGGAAGGAAGAGAACGAAGGGAGCGAAGAAAGCATTCCACGCTTTTAGGTCCCGATACGTCTCGATGCCACTGGCGGCAAATCGGTAGTCGGGGCATTTTTCACCCCCTTTTCATCGTTAATTCGGAAAATCCCTCAGTTTCCGGAGCAGACAAATAAATCGGAAACACGGATCGTCCGTGAGTTTACTTCGAGAAGACGCTGTTGGCTCTCGATAAATCGACGAACCGATGATCTTTTTCCTCGAGATTGCTCCATTGGTCGCTTCGTTCCCAGGTGTAATACCCTTTCTACCGCCGGAAGCGCATTCGTTAATTGCAATTTTTCGAAAGTATCTCCGGGAATACCTTCTCGGTCTTACCTGCGACGGGGCAAAGATCCGTGGAGGAAACGACGGTGGGAGGTTGAGCCAGGGAGTGGAGAGATAGAATCCGCAACGGGACGACCAACCACGGAGGGTGGTGACTCGTCGGTCCGGAAAAAATCGGTCTTTATTGTTTTCGTTAGGTTCCCCTTTTCGCGACTCCCCTCCCTCGTCTCGCCGTCCACTTGGGACCACCGTTCTTCCTCGTTTTTGGAGCTCTCTGGTCGGCGAGAGGAAGGAAGCGAAGAGGACGAGCGAGAGAATACGGGGACGAGGTAACAGGAAAATTCGAGAGTGGTGGTAATGGGTGTTGAATAATAAAGAGAACCATTCCCGGCGAATCGCTTGGCCTTTCTTACTTCCAACCAGGCCGGTCGATCCTAAGAGGAAATTAAAAAATTTCTGCGTCTCGCCGCGACGTTCCCCGGATTCTGCCTGTTCTTCTTCGTTCCGAGATTTAATCGGCAGACAATGGCGTACGGTGCCAGCGTTTATCTCATCTCGGGATCTCCGTGATCGCGACGTCATCCTCGTGGCTTTTGGCCGTCGCCTTGCGCGAGATAATCGACGAATGAAAAATCGTCGCGACGTGGAACCCGTCTCTTTCGCGCGGCAGCAGATTTTCCGGGCTACTCCGTCGCGCGAAAGGGAAGATTTACGATCGAGCAACGCGGACATACTTTACCTCGAAATTGAATCAGACTCCCGGTGACTGTGCAGGGACGTAAAGATGCCAGCGTCAAAATTTATCTCGCGTGGATGTGGTTCGCGGCCATCGGGCCCAGTGTCGAGGATAGAAGTCGTTGAAGATTTGCATATCGATCGGCTATATATTTTCTTAATCGTAAATCGATGACCGGTTAGTCGCCGGGGACCCTCGGTCGTCCTTACGTTATGGATCTTGTAACGCAACGTGTCACGAGCGCAAAGAGGAGAGGCGCGACACCCCTTGGAGCGAGCATAAAGGGACCAAACTATCCCCCGTCGAGGTGTTTGCCTAGGCCAGCTGTTGACGGCTAGCCCGAGGCCGCAAAAGCTCGAGCATCCGACCCAATCAGTCCTGGCGTTTGTAGATGAAAATTGAAAAAAGATTCGCCACTTCCTTTGAACCCTTTCTCTCCATCCAACGTCGTCGTTGGACGTTCCTTTAAAAATCAACGACCGTCGGACGTCCGTTAAACGATCGAAAACGGTCGGACGGATGGCGTGACGAGAAAATTGAAATTTCCTTGGCACGCGTGCGTCTGCTGGTTCAGGGAGTTCTCATCGGGCGATCATCGGGGTACGCCACGAGACAAGGTGGAAAATAATGGAGCGTGCAAGGTAAACTGGCGCGATGGCCGACGTGACGAGTAGATCGCTTCCTCTGTAATTAGGCACGTGCGTAGGTATGCGAAGGTCGGTTCGGCAGTCGTGCACGGGCTCGAAAATGGCTAATCCGTGTACTCAGTGTGTTCGCGTGTGCATGCGCGCGTGTTCGGTGCCCCATGGAGGAAGCCCATAGAGGGGCAGACGCAGGTACTCGTGTGTACCCTATAGGCTCCGCGGATAAAGGAAGCCAGCAGCCATATGGCGCCACATCCAAAGTCCTTGCGCTCCCTTTCGCCTGCACCTACGTCCCACTCTTTCTCTCTCGCCTCGATACGTACGACTCGCTTCTCTAATGGCTTTGTGCACGCTGATTATACCCGCTACTTCCGAGCGGTGTGTGCACGTGGGTGGACATGCGCGTGATGTAATCGAGAGCCGATACGTCGGCACCCTAAGCGGTTCGAGGATCCGAAGCACCACTCTGCGCGGAGAGACCAGCGGATCAGCGTTTCTCCAGCTGTCCGCGAGACTCGCACGGTGGTCGTTAAACGAGTGGCCATGGGAGAAAGGTAACGCGTGTAGGTCGGTCATCGAGAACGACGACTACTCGACGTCTCGTGTAAACGATCTCGGCGTCGAAAAGAGTCTGAGGAACGAGAGGTAGACGAAGAGCGCGAGGAGAGGAGACAGGCGAAAAGGTTGGGGAAAGGAAGGAAGAAACGGTAAAGGACCCGGTGGAGATTAGAGATGAAAGTACATCGGAGTAATGGACGCGGCTCGTACAATCGTAATTCCTCGGTAGTAAGTAGTCGACGGTGTACACAGGCAAGGAACAGGGCCAGACGTGACTATTCCAATGGCTGCATTTTGTCTTTTCACCGCGGCAAACTTCCGCGCTCTGTCAGGCTTCCTATTCTCCGCGTAGCTTCTTCTTGCGCCTAATCCGGAAAGTTGTGCCTCGATACAATGGACCCCCGTTGAAAGTTTTATTATGCAAAAACCTCTAGCGTATTATCGTCGGGCAAATTCGAGGGAACGAAGAGTCGGGAGAGTGACGGTGGCCGTGTTCGATAAAGCCCCCCCCCCCCGATAGGGGAAAAATCTCGCGCGAGTCGCGCGACTCGTCGAGGTCGCGGAGTATCGTAATCGAGATGGAAAGGGACAAACGTTCGCGCGTGATCGAACGAATCGCGTTTACTCGCGCAGCGTTGTACACGAAGAATCAACGCGGATGTAATTCCATTAGCGAAATCTCTCTTTCCGACCGTGAAAGCGTACGTGATCTCTATCGGTTCGCGCGAACGTTGCGCGCAAACGTGCCGTGTATCGGAGAAATAAAGCAGCTGCAACGATTATTATTCGCGAGTTGATCAGTCGAGCAGACAACATCGCGGATGTTTCGCGAATAACAATTAGCCAAAAGGATGGCGCACGGTCGAGACGACGACTTAAATACGGCTTAACGATTCATCAACGACACCTCTACCGTGAAGTTTTTCAACCATTTCCGTCTTACTCAATTAGTACCGTTTTCCTCGTCTTCCTCGTCTTCCTCGTCTTCGTCGTCGTCGTCGCCGTGGTCGTGGTCGTGGTCGACGTCGACGGCGTCGTTATTTTTCGTTTTTCTTTCTTGACAGACGCCTTAACGAGTCGCTCGACGATCGAGAGAAAATCAAGGCCGACTCGCAGAGTGGCCGAGCGCGGGAGTACTTTGCGAATTGGATCGAAATAATCGTGGGAACCGACGCGTGCGTTCTCTTTGCGGCTTTTGGGAAAAAATCGTCCGGGGTCGCGATTCGTTGAAGGATCGCCAACAATCGTATCGTCTACCCTCGAATTCCCATTGTCGGAATTCTCGTTCGTTTCTACGAACGTGCGGTACCGACCACGGATATTCGACTTTTCCAAAAAACCGCAGCGGAAACGTGCCCCGGCAAAACGACCCCGAAATAATGGCGTGTCGTTAGTTCGATTGAGAATCGCGTATCGACTGGCGTCGCGGCGTAATCCGACCAATCGATCGCGCTCCAGTCTCCTGGACCGATTCGATCCCCGTTTTTTTTTTCCCCCCCGTTCATCGGTCGCGAATCATTCCGGCCGCGTATTCAAAACATTTCGATGAATTTGAAATTCGATCACGTTCGACGGTCGGACATATGGAGCGTGCATGGGACGTTATCGCGCGCGCCCGAGCCGACGATCGTCGCGCGGCGGGAATAGGATGGTAACGGTAGCGGTGCATATTTATACGACGATACGTCGAAGTCGTCATCGCCGGCAAATGAACGGAGTGACGTTACACGGCCGCAACGGCAGTCATCAATATTTCATATTCGTTGGTTGCCGCAACGACCAAGGAACTCCCACGGGGGTTGCGTCGCTTTGTCGGTGATCGCGATCGACGACGGGGATCGACGGGGACATCGACGGGGTTATCATCAGGGATATCATCGGGGTCGTCGGTTCCCGTCACAGCCGTGTCCCTTGGCGAGACCCTGCGAGGGCCTTCGCGCTTTTCGATCGATGCCGCGCCGCGTTCCTTATTTTATTACCGCGGCTGGCATTCGTTCGCGATGATTCATCCGGCGCTAAACCGAATTTCGAATTTCTCGCGTAGCACCACGTACTACGGGAGATAGCGAGTGGGTACAGACGGGCATGGAGGGGGCCATAAATTCGAAAAGACTCGGACATCTCGCGACGATAACGAAGGCGCGACGTTCCGTGTGCGACAGCCGATACCGAGGAATTTATTGGGCCATAAGGCCGAGGAGCACGCGAGAATATCGCGCCATTTTAGTGGCAATAAAGACTACTTTGTAGCTCGAGCGTATAGCTATTCCAACGACGAGATGTAATCGTAACGATGCCGCCCTGCCGGCCCGGTCTTCTTTTTACCATCTTCCGGGGCCTTACGCTGGCAGAGGTTCGAGACTCCGGTTGGACGGTTCGCGTTCTCTCGGTCCCGACACGAGTCAACAGACGTACGTACGTAGTTTCGTCCCGCGTTGGAAAACGCGAGACGCGTATCCGCGACGATGACGTCGTTATCCGCGCGTTTATCGCGACGACGACGCGATTCCGCTCGCGTGTGATTGTCGCAAACGAGTCGATCGACTCGACTTTATCCCCCTTAAAATCCAAACACCGGTCGGATCAATTCCACGCCCCTCGCCGCTATGCCACGTGTTTCCTTGGCATTCCCTGCTCGCTTCCACCGTTTCCGCGAAGCACGTTAGCGGCACGATTTAACGAGGCATGAGTTAATGCCGCGTCGTGTTTCGTGCGTTTATAAAGCTATGCGTAGGTACGTTAAACCACATACGTCCGCGGCACACCGGCGCGCGAGCAGGTACACGGTCCACATACGCGGATAAAACGTGGCGATGTTATACATGCCTCCGTCAAACGTCGTAATTTCTGTAGACGCTGCCGGGGCCCCGTACCCCTCGCCACTCGACGACGCCGAGGATCTGGCTTTCGAGATACACGCTCTCTCGCATAGTCGAGCGACGCCGAGTCGCTCGGCCGTCTTGCTAATTCGGTGTTGCCTTTGTTGCTCGGGTTATTTATCGCGATTCTTCCCGCTGCCACGGAGAGAAATATTCCGCTGTAAATATAGACGCGACATCGCGATAAGTTTGATCCCCTGCGCGGGAGCAAGACGCGAAGGTTATGTAACCGGGGAACACGGGGTGATTCGCGGGTCGTCGGTGCTGTCCCTTTGGAAATGGCCGTTTCTACGGCTAAACGCGCGTAACCGCGAGATTTATTCAGTCGCAAAAGCGAAGGATCGACGTTTCCGCCGGTCTTTAAATCCCCACACGTGTACGGAGCCAGCCTCTTCCTCGACGACGTCCGCGGTGGGTACCGTGTTTTCCGCTAAGGACAAACGACGTCTGGGGAAATCAGCGAGAGTGCGACGCAAGTTTGGAATTTAATATTAAAAATTCGAATTCTACCGGGTGGTGGAGGAGAAGATGGAAGCGATATCTACTCGCGGCTTACCGAACGGGGAACGGGTGCTCGGAACCGAGGGTGAGGGTGTTCTTTGGAGCATTCTTGGAATTTATCTTTCGCCGTTTGCGTTCGTTATGTTTCAAGTTTTCCGCCTACGGACGACGACGACGGCCTACCGGCGGTCCACGTTTTCCTTTCCTCTCGTTTTCTCCTTATTTACCGCCACTCCGTTTTTCTCCACTTAAGTTTTTCGCCTGCTTCGTATACTTCGTTACTTTCGTTCCTTCTTTGTGAATATTTTCGCCGAAGAAAACCCGAGAAGACGCTTATTTCTTCGGCTTTGATCAGACACGAGGCAGCCGCGTCGCGAGATATTTGAAACGGCGGTCCTCTTTACCTCGCGGGTCGGACAAGCAACGTCTTTACCCCCCGTACTTTCGGCCAATTAAAACGTCGCGAAAGTTAAACGTAATACATTCTCCTTCTTTCCTCGTCCTTTTACGATTTCACCTCGTTACCCGGTCTTTTTGCTAAATACCGTCGCAAACGAGATTCTGTCCGGAAACAGTCGTCGTCGCCGTCGTCGTCGTTGACTGCAGCGAAAGGGCGCGAAACTTTCCGCGCGACGCCGTATTCTCGTCTACGACCCCTTCTCGCGCCCCGTCTATGCGCAACTCGGCGATTTTCGAGCTCTACCTTCGTTCGAGGGATTTTTCACGGCCTTGACGTAAGGCGTAGCCGCTGCGTAGGCCACGCGGGGTCTCGGCTCCTTCCGGGATCTTGAATCCCGTTGCGCGCGATGTTCGGCCGAAACGTTAAGCCGAGCATGAGACGAGCAAGAGAATGTGGAGCACAGCCGAAACACGAGAACTCTGTGCAGAGGAAAGGAAGGAAGAAGAGAGAGGGGGAAAAAGAGGCGCGGAAGAACTCTCGGTGCAGTTACGTAGCGTCTCAAGGGTGCACTTGAATCGCGTCGAAGGGAGTCTGTGTGCAAGCACACGGGAGACGATGACACCGACGACGTTGACGGCGTGTAACAACGGACGAGGACGGTTCTCTGATGACGAGTCCACCACCGTGCACCGGTCCCGGGTAGTTCGGGATAATGTTTAGTGACCGGCTGACGAGAGCCGAGATACGCAGGTGTAAGCACAGGGAGATGGAGAGATAGGGGTAGAGCCAGGGCACACGAGGAGACACTGTCGCGAATACCGACCGCACCACACAGTTCTACCCTCGTTTCAGCAGTCTCCTCTCGTTGTCTAGTGATTGCTTGCTTTGATCTCTGTAATCATCAGACCTCCTCTCTACTCCGCCGGGATCGCTATCGCTCGACTTAAGTTCTCGTCACCTTGTTCCGCTTCCTCTTCGTGCTTTTCAGCACGCTCATCACTCGATGTCCGGGCAAATGCTTCCTGGCAGACGAGAGCAATAATAACGCTTCTTGGCCCGTGATAATCAATCCTCGACCAGCGAGAGATCCACAAAAGTCAGTGGCATCCTCCCCCTTCGCGTCGCGTTAGACGTTTCAGACCATCTCGGGCCCTTTCTTCCCCTCTCTATGGGATTGTATATTTTATTCCATCAACTTTTATCCGCTGCAACTGGGTTAACGAGCAGGATGCTTTGATAAAAATGTCGAGCAATTTATCCGGCTATTCGACTTGAAAAGAGACTATCTCGTTTAATTTCCACGATCGCGACTCCGCGTCTGAAGTTGCAACCTTTTTAGCGTTCCATTTGAATGTTAGCGAGCTTCGTTTTGCGCCGTGTATTTCATTTAAACCGGAAGAGTCTCAGCGGAACAAATATAGGGCAGGATAGATGTTGAGATTCGTTTTGCAGACGACGATCCGTATTTATTAATTTTCTTTCCGCCGCCATCGTCGCCGATGTAGCGAGATTTTCTAACGTTCAACGACGTACTCGAACGTGACAATAGCCGGCAAGCTTTTCCTTCTCGACTGCGAGAGCGGTATTAAGGCGAAACAAACGCGTAAAAATATCCGTTGTTAACGGTTCATCGCTGGAAACGAATTCGCAATGGCATCCGGACGTTCGATTTTCCACCGCGAACCGGAAAACTCGATTTCGTTCGGTTCCCACGTGTTACGCTTGCTCGCGCGCGCACCATCGGTCCTCCCTATTTTCGGTCGTAGGTCAATTAATTATGCAGTTTCGTACGTTCGTTAAGTCAAGCACCGATTATTCGTTTTATCAGCCTGTTTATCGTTAATTCGCGAACGGTTCGCACGGTTGTTCCCCTTCCTTCGAAATTACGTTTCCTCGGCTCTTCCTCTTTTATCCGAGCAACCGCCGCTTATGGTCGGTTCTCGTTAAAATATAATTAATCGAACGTATATACGGTCGACTTTCGTTCTCTGGCTGACTCGTTAAAAGAGAGCCGCGAATAAATGAATAATTAATTAAGCCCAAGGAAATGGGCAGAGAATCGAAGGTAATGGAGGGCTTAGGATGGCAAGCTAACCGGAAGGGGTTGAAACGACAACAAAATGGTCGAACTCGCAGCGTAGGAAAACACGGTAACGTATAGAGGCGCGTGAATCGGCATGGAGGCCAATTTAAATGCAGATCGAGGTTTAAACGCGACCAACGTTCGAACACATGAGTCCACCGGCACCCTCGAACCTCGTTTCTCCTCCCATTTTCACCCGGTAATGCCACCGCTGGGATTTTAATCGCGAATTTCCACCCGATGCGATGCGCTCACGCTCCCCATTTTCCGTCTGCTGATCCCTATTTTTTTTTTTTTCCTTTTCTTTCTCTTCCAATGGTAATTGCTGTACAGTCGTCGACTTGCTCCGCGCCTAATTCGCCGTTCGGGATACGACCGTGCGGATAAACACGCGTATACGAGGTCTCTCGGAGAAAGGATAGAGTTCATCGAGCGTCTTCGACGAGCGGAACGACTGGATGCGCGCGAGGGTCGTCTTTGCGAGTCCTTTGAATCGGACCGACAAATTGAAAGGATGGACCGCGCGGGGCATTGATTACGCGTGGGGTGTGCGCGAGGGTGACGTGGTGTCGCTTATGAATATTCAAGAATCGTGCGTGTCGTCGCTACGTGACGCATATATTCGCCGCCAGTTGACACGTACGGCGAAAAAGATACGGCGGGGAAGGGACGGGATTATCGAGGAAAGGAAGAAGGAGAGAAAAGGAGCGCGAATGGTCGGGACGTAGGACGATGATAATAGATAAGGGTCGCGTCTTGCCTATCGGCCGTCTCGCGTTACAGGATGGGGGAGCAACGATAATCCGCTTAGGCTCGACAGACAGATAAACTGTTTATTATTACTTCGGTTCGACTGACGGTTGTGTATAAGAACCCGAACCGGTCGATGGAAGGTTCGATATCAGTCAGTCAGTCAGCGAGTCAGCCGTTCTTACCCCCCTCGGTACCATAAAATCCATTTTCCCGCTTCTGGAAGGGACGAGATTCGACTCGGCAAGGGCTCCGCGAGGATTCGCCGCGTAATCCAGTTTTATTACTTTTCAGTCAGCGCGGGGGAATAAAAGAGATATTTCCCACTTATCCCGGATTATTTCGGAGTTAATATCTAACGAAGGAAAATAATCGTGGTACACTCGCGGGTTCACCGATCACCGGTTATAATTCACCGTCTTTTACGCGCGTTCGTTTGCCTTTCCGAGATAATCCCCGCTAGAGATTTCCCATTCGCGTCGCATACGGGTTTCCAGTTTGTCGTTCGACCTGGAATCACCGATCTTACGAACTTTACGATCCGGGGAATAGCCAGACGGCCGAGCGACAAAGTACGGGATAGACGTATCCGCGAGAATTACCGTTGCGTGATCAGTGATCCGGGGCACAGAGAGGGTGTGTGGAATCGGCGAGTAGCCGCGCCTATGTCCCCGGTTATTGGTTAATCAAATACTAAATTCCCTTGATTAGCCCCGGGATGCTTTCGGTATCTATCTAATAATACCTGCCAGATGGCCGGACAGATTTCTGTCAGGCTGCACCGTGTCTCTCGAAGCGTGTCTAATTCTGGAACAATATTAGTCGAGATGAGGAATATCGTCGATCGTTCGAACGTTCATCGTTCATCGCCGACCTGGTTTTACCGTTATATCTGAAAATTATTCACCGCTTTTTTCACTCCTTTTCCTCCGACTATTTTGAAACTCGGAATTTCAGGAAACGGGATCGATCGATGACCGAGAAACGTATTTAGTTCTCACCCCGAATTCCAGATTAAATCTTCTCATTTATAAACCCGAGTTTCCACCTTTTTCAAATTCTCCGCAGATTTAGAGAATAGCAGAATCGGAAAGGTCTGAAATGAACGTTCCGGTGGTGAAATTCGATAAAAACGGATTCCAGGGTACAGTCGGGGGGCATGAAAAGGTTTGCCTAAAAATAGCAGAAGTCGGTCAGCGATTCGCGAGCAGTGGCTCGCCTCAAACGGAAGAAATATATTCCACGTAACGGGCGAGTGAATTGCGAGGGTGACACGGAACGGTGGCGATTAAATTATCTTCAATTTATATCTTAATAAACGCTGGGGGCTATGAAAACGGAGTTTCTATGACGCCGGAAAGACGAGACACGCGTCTGGCTAAAATTTATGCGACCTGCTGCTACAAAGACTCGCGCGAGTGCAGGGCCGTGTTCGCGTGTGCGGCCGAGCAGCGTGATTCGTGCGTGAGCATACGCGATTCGTGCGCCGCGACGATGGAGTCGTAATACGACGAGGTAATGGGCGACGTCGTGATTAAATGCAACGCCGAGCGCCGTGGCATTCTGATCTTCACGGACAGCGTCGGCTAAAGGAGAGACCCGGTGACTGTGCTCCGGTCGATATTCGATGTCACGACGGAAAGGTACCGGGGACCATTTTGTCACCGAGTTCGTCTACAACCTCGAGCAGATTAGCGCGTAGGAATCTTTTCCTCGCGAGAAATAAACGACAGATTAAACGAACGCGAGAACAGGTGACAGGATTAGGACTACCGTTAAGTTTCTCTCCTACCGTTATTAAGCCTTCGTCTCTCTGACACGTTCTAATGCTCGAATTTATGCGCATTCCGAGGGACAAAAACGGGGAATGGCGGTAAAATTTAGACGACAATACGACAATTAGGATACGCCGATTAACGACAGTAGTCCGAGGGAGACGATTCCGACGAGACGAAGAAAGGAGAGGGAAAAAGGACCTAAGGGAGAAGAGCGGACGATCCGAGCTGGGGAGAGGGAGCTAGATCGGTTAATGGTCGGGGACTGACAGAAATGCGATTAGACGTTCTTGACAGAAAGAGGTTCATGATCTGGCTGGAACCTGTTGAGAGGATTCAAAGGCTTGTTTCTCTTCTTCCTCTTATTCCTCTTCTTCTTCTTCTTCTTCTTCGGTCTGTCCTTTCTGGCCCGGGCGTTCCTCGGGTTGTTGACAAGCGAGAAACCGGCCGGAGATTGGTATCCTGTGTCGTGACCGATTCATTATTCTCTTCCCGGAGTCGTGGCGAAGCTTTTGATTTCGTTCCCGCCGGTTCGCCGATTTTCAAACGTGAAAGCGACAACCATGGCGCGTAACGCGTTTCACTGAAAGAGGAGATAGCTTGAAAAGATACTCGCACGCTCGTACGCGCGCTTTCTAATTAAGTCGAGCTTTTAAACAGAACGTGCTCGGCAAGCTGGAAGAAGCGCGTCCCGTGATAGTCACGGCGGATGGTTAAGCGAGCATCGCTAATTCTTAGGCCGCCGGTAAAGACGGCGCGCCGCGGCGGGGTGTGCAACGGTCGCGAGCAAAATACCGCGTCGAAACGAAAAACCGCGTGTTTGCGCGAGTACGAGGGTCGCCGGGGTTAAAAAAAATATTATAAAAGGTAGGCGAAACGGAAAAACGACGGGTGCGCGACGGGGGTATCCTGTTTTCAGGCTAGATTCAGTAGTCTAGCCGAGTGGTAACAGGCGAGGGGGATGCAAGCGCGCGAGAGGGGCGAGAGGGAACTCTTCTCGCAAGGCGGTCTAAACGAATGCCGTAGAGGGAAGGTGGCAAAGAAGGAAAAACGGACTTGCGTCTGTTGCGAACTTCGAGTTAAGTGGTACTGTTTATTATTTGAGCTTTAGAACGCGTGGGTCTTCATTAGCAGGAATTGCAGCGAGTTTCCTTGATGGGCGGGTTGCAGCGACGAATATAACAAAGAAAAAGTTGGGGAAGAAGCCTTCCTACTTCCGGCATCTCGTTAATTAATTAAATTAAGATGCTCGCTGCGCGTCGCTGCTCCTTGGCCCTGCGATATGCGTTGTACACCCCGGATGACTGCTAAATGCCAAGGGTAGTCCGTTTTTCACGGATGCAGATTAATTGCGCGATTCCAAGAGCGAACTATCCAACGTTGAAACATGAACAACCCAATAATGGTATATCAAATATCGCAGAGATATTATACAAAATATTCGAATTCTCATATAAAAATAAATAAAAACGAAAAAATAAAATCTAAAAAGAGAAGAAGTTATTAAAACTTGAAATAAAAAAATAATTAATACCGGTAAACTCATTGCAGTAAACTACTCGTTGCAAGAGATTTTGATCATTTTACTTATTCCGAGCTAAAGGATAAATTTTTATGTTATACTTACCTTACAATACTTACCTTGTTTATCTGAATATATATGTTGCTTCAACAAATATTGCCCACTCTCTGTTTTTAAATTTTAAGGGGAACATTGAAAATTTACAAAAGATAGGAAATATCTTAAACTTTGTGCGTAGCTCTTAGCTTGGTATCGTTTCCCAAAGATTTTTCTTTGGAAAACGATACCAATTACCAGGTCTCACCGCGAGGAGGTGACTACGCATCGAGACCCGGACATGCGCCCTAGTGGCGCAACCTGCTGGTGCTATCTGTAGCAAAGGCACTCTAATCTAACTTGGAGCGAATTAAATTAAAGTGACTCTATTGACACTTTATAAAATTTCGTGTCTTACAAAGGGAACTTTGATTCGGTATACTAAAACTTAATTATCGCGACGCTAATATATTTCATTTTAACAGACTCCGATATTTCCAAGTTCCCATAAAAATAGGGAAGGAAATATGAAAGACGCGAGCAAGTTAAAAATCGCGACGCGCCCGAACGAATTCGCGATTAATTCGAAAGACCGACTAGCCTACGAGACGTACTCCCGTGTACAAGACAAGTTCATGCCTCGGCACCCTCCCGATCGAACCTAGCCCATCCAGCCACCACAGACCCTGCCATGACTTACTCGCGAACGAGAGCGATCGACGAACCAACGAAACACCCGAAATCAAGCCGAGGGTCCCTAGCGAGGCCCTGTAGCCGGTCACGCAGGCCCCTGCCACATGGGGGAGAAATTAATCATCCCATGGGGTCTGACCGTAGGCCCATATGCAATGTCACGGCTACAGGGCCCATACCCCGGTCGTGCACGCGCTGGTGCCCAGGACGACTAAGGCCGACAGACCCCCGAATTGACCCAGGTGAGTGCCAGCCCGCCGACTACCCTAGAACCGATGCGTGACAAGGGTGGCAGTGGCGAGGATGAGTGTCGGAACGAATCGTTTGGATGACTTATGAAACATGGAGTCATCGAGTACACGAGAGTACGTCGCGCAGGCTAGTCGGTACATAAGAACAATCGCGATTATCGCGAGAACAATTATGTTCTATTTGGTAAACGGCAGGGATAAGAGAGGAAAAATATGAATTGTGTATATTCACTCCAAATTAGGTGGCTTACCTTTGTACAGATAGCGCGCACATGATCCTTAGTCTAGAGATCTATCTTATAACTGCTTACTACTACTTATGTCTAAACGCACGCATCCCTAAAAAAGAAAATATATAAACCTGAAAAGAAAATATATAAATCTGAAAAGAAAGTATATAAATCTGAAATGAAACGGATTAGTATAAGGAAAGACAATAAAAGCGAAACGAATATGAACCACAATGATAAATCAAATGGAATAAACAATCTAACGATGAAACATGAAGAAACCATCGATGAGACATAAACTACCTAACGATGAGATATGAACAACCCAACGATGAAACATAAACAGTTTAACAATAAGACAGTCGAATATTATTCGAAATATTCGAATTCTCAAATAAAAATAAATACAAGTGAAGAAATAAAATCTGAAAGAAGGAAAAATAATTAATAGCTGAAAACAAAAAAAAAATAATTAAAACCTGGAAAAATATAATTAATATCTGAAAACAAAAAAAGATTAGACCTGAAAGAAGAAATTATTATTAAAATATTTAATGGGGTGGTGAGTGGGTGGGGGTAGCCAACCCTCACCTCACTTCGAGCCCCCACCCCTCGCGCACTACGAAAATTTAGATGTTACACTCGCGAAGTCGAACCGACAAATGAGTTATGCTGCGTCGCGTCGCCCCTTATATAGCCGTCGATCGGCCGAATCCCCCACCCCGACCGGAAATTTTCCAACTTTATCGATTCCATTATTTATTAATTTTCCACTCTCATAGCTAAAAATTTGTTAATTTTTTTATTGTCATTATAAATATAGGTTGCGAGCAATTTGTTAATAACAATATCAATTTGTTATTAACAATATGTTTAATAATTTATAAACTTTTTGTAAATTATAAGGACATTTTAAAATAAATTCGTTCTTAATTGAAGCGATAGTCAGTAATTTATTAATTTTTTCACTTTTCTTATAAATTTAGGTTGCAATTTGTCATTAACAATTAATTTTGTTATAACATGAATGTTTCCCTGGTGTAACTTTTCATGATGCATTCATTTTGAAATATCGTCATTACTTTTCGATTATACGTACATGTTTGCAAAGTTAACACGTTTAATTAATTTCAATGAACTTTGCCTTCGCCTACAATATCGTGCGAGACACTCATAAGGAAAACCAGCCAAACGTGCGTCTCACAGGTGAGAGCCGTGGTTTTTATGACCCAAAGTTCGTGGCTCATTTTCGCCGATGTCTTTCTGCCTCAGTTGCGTGTTATTCTTCGTCGCGTTCGGATTAAGTGGCTCGTAGTGTTCGACGTGTGTCGACCTGTCCGCCATTGTTGTCGACCATGGCACGTGGCATCGCAACTTAAATGGAAAGGTAAGGGGCTAATAAAAATTAATCAACGCGTTTCTAAAGCATCTACGCTGTTTCGTGCATTGCTTTTCTTACGCGAACGTCTGCGTGCGCTTACTGGCGGTAGTCTATAAGCAAAGGCACCGATATTTCGTAAATTTTCCGTAACACGCGAGGTAGCCCGGCACCACGAACGCGAACGTCTCCATTCGGTTGTCCCGGTGCGCCATTTTTCATTATTCGAGTGAATGCCCACGGGCAACGCAGCATACGCGATTAGCAATTTCGCTTGCACTCCAATGTACCAGGGAGATGCCTCCTTGCTTTTGTACTCGGCCACCCCCGTTCTCTATTTTTCGCACCCCGATGGACCCCCACGGGCTGTGAGTCAGAAGTCATACACGCGTTGAAATCGGGGGTATGTTCGGGGGCGGTGGCTGAGAGTACAGGCTGATTTCGGCCGTGTTACTGCGCCCCATCAGCTGAGTTATGGCATCCATAACTAGCACCTACGTCTTTCATTAACCCCGCCATTGTCGCGTGTACCGCGACCGCGTCGTTAAAGGGGGACCGAAAGATCGTCAGGGGTTAGGGAAGAGACACCTATTTGTTTTTCCTCCACTCGTATTTGCCTGCCATATGTCCCACTTATGGTACCTACGTGCGTCCTACGGGGTACTACGGTTCAACGATCGATTCCGTTCTTTTGTCTCTCGCTTTCTGGCAGATAGAATCCTTGATACCGAGGATTAAGTGACTCGAGCGGTTCCGCGTGCACCCCTTACGTGGCCCCGACGACAAACAACATCAATCATGATCGCGTATTGGATACTTGGCGACATCTTTGCCGGCGGACGAGCGTGGCGATACAGCTGTTCGATTGGGACAAAGGTTGGCGCAAAACGAAGGAAATCCTGATCGATGGTCGCGAGGATCTAGGGTCGCGTTTATACGAATAGCGGATAACGTATCAGCGTGCGAACATCTGCGACGAAACGGGTTGCGCGTATCGCGCTCGAGACTGCGCGTCGCGACTGCATACGTTCGAGCTTTAAGCTCGTTATTTTTTCTTTCCCTTTGCCTTCTCACTCACTCGCTCTCTCTCTGTCTCTCGCGAAACGAGCGTAAAATATCGCGGTACCGTAGAGGGACGGAATTAATCGCGGCGACCTTCGTACCGATACGATTAAAAAGATGAAAATCCCACCTGCGCGCGTGCACGCGCTCGCGGTACTAGCGGCATCGAGATAGTTGGGGCAATTCCAGCGGTGAAATTTCTTTTTACTTTATTCCACAGCTAGCTGCTGGTCGGTTCGACGTTTATTAAAATGTTTATTCGACGACGCTGAAATCTAGCCTGGTTTCTGTTTCACGAGCGTAGCCGCGTTCTCCGTGCCCCGGCTGCGTTTCGAAGCTTGCTATAGTTTAACGCGCACTGTCTGCAGCCGAGCGGTGGTGGCTGGCGAAAAAAAGGCCGGGCCGAAAAAAATGCACGAGTTGCGAACACGCACGAGCAAATTTTTTTCCCCGGTTCCGGGCAAATTGCTTCTTTGCCTTGTTTTTCCCATCGTTAGTGCGTGGACCTTGCGTCGATACGAACGTAAACGCATCGCAGGGTAAACAGGAATTCCCTCACCCTCGTCGCGGGGCTAGCACTCTGCATGCGCCGACGATTCCTGTAAAAAATTCACCGACAACCGATTTTCGAATTCATCGTTTCGGCAGCAGCATCGCATCCGGCAAATTTATCGAAAATTAATCGAAAACGGGGTATTGTCTTTCGCCGGGGGAAAAAATATCTGCCGGACGTCGCTCGGAACGGTCGTTTTTCGCGAGGCGGCAATTTTATATGACATCCGTTGAAATTTCGTTTCGCGGTGGAACCGTGGCGTGATTTTAAAAACGACCGGAGAACGAAGGGGGCGCGAGGCGCAAGGGTGTCGCGATGAGAAACGAGCTGTATTTTTAGCGCAACCTTTCGCGTCTGGGTGGCCCGGCTGCTTTTTAGCGTCTACTAAACACCGACTCAAAGATAAACTAATTTGTCCCGGATTTATAAAGTCCGCCTGTCCTTCTTCGTCCTCGTGAAAGTGATACATAGATCGTTTATACATCTAAACAAACATCGACTAAATCACGTTTGCCCGCAAATATTGCCGCTGCTTGTTTACCCTGTCCCCGTAACATCGATCAAATTATTTCGCGGGGTCGCTAATTTAAACGATTCGTCGTTCGATCTTCCGCGTTAATTTCTACGTCGCGGCGTTTCAATATGGCCGCGCGGAACTCGAGGACGCGGTGTACACCGTCATTGGTCAAAGAGTCTTTCCGCACCTCCGTGAAAACGCATCGACCCTGCAAGTTCCGTCGATTCGTAAACTCGTTCACGTACCTACCATCAGGATATTGCGTCCGCTCTGTTATTCGACTGTTCGCGCGTAATCCACCGGGCTACTAATGCCGTGTCGGGAATCCCTGCGATTGCGAGCCGCCATGCGTAAGAATGCGATCGTGCGAAGAACACAGAGGGTGCCTCGGAGCAGCGCGACGCGGCGCGCGGAGCACGTGATATTTTCGACGCGAAATTGCCATGAGAACATACGGGTCCGGTCACATGTGCCGAGACCGCGGCGCGAGATGAGAAACTCCCGTATGCGTTTCGGTCGGGTCGTTGCGTCGATGATTAATAGGAATCGACGGGTCGTGGGTGTTGCAGCGGCGCGAAAATACCGTCGATAAATTTTCGGATGCCGCTGTAACGGGTTGGCGAGGGAACATTTTTCGTTCGTTCATCTTTTCGCTCTCGATCGAAGGTGGTTTGGTCCGCGCACTCTCGTAGTCGGTGTCGCGTAACAAACGGCGCGAACGGTTTGACGCGTGACACCGATTGCTTCGTTACCATTCCATTCGACGGAATTAATCGATCGATTGGGTGTCGCGCGTGGGTCATTCCGCGAATGAGGATTTCGGACAAACGCGAATAAATCTGGTCGGCGCGGTGCACGCGATACGCGGCGCGGATAATACAGGTTCGATTTCGCGACGCGGCGAGTTTGACGGGGTTGAAAGGAGCCGGGGTTAGCGACACGGGCTAGGAAATATCGGACGAACAGGTTGGATCGGCGAATCGGGATAACAGGGTTCGCGAGTAAGAGAGTGGAACGCGAGGATACGGGTGAACGAGGAAATATTTCATGAAATTACACGAGAATAGATCGTTATACGCGTGTCGTTGGATTCGACCCGGAACAGTTTTTCTCCGAGCGCGCGGCGGAGGCTGTGTGAGCGGAAGCGTGAAACGATGAATACGAGCTGCACGATTTCCATAATTTCAATAACGCGCAACTTTCTCGCCGACTTAATATACCGTAAAAATAATTACTGCCGCGGAAATGGATTCAGGAGCGATCGCGTAGCGCGTAGCTGGAAAGAAAAGGCGCGATATCGTCCAGTGGGGAGGACGCGGGGGGGTGCGTGCATTCATCGCCTCGCGAGCGCGAAGGGCCAGGCGAGAAAGAGATCCTGGCATCGTCGTAAGGGAGGAAGAAGGGCGCGTCTCGGCGTCACGAACACGACTCGGTTCGATGCACGAGCACGAACTTTCGTAGCTTGGCAATGCGATACATTGTTTTCGCGACACACGCGCACACGACGGGCATACACAGGGTTATGTGTACCAGCAGGAATACGTCGCTTCGTTTTTCTCTGCTTTCTCCGGTCCGTGTCTGCACAAGTGTATTTTCCCTTATATCCCTATATCCACAGGCAGCTTGGACTTCTTCTCTCCCTCGCTCGTCCTCTCCTTCTCTCCGAACGCATTTGTCGGCTCTCGAGTAGGCGTTATTGTGTTACACGGATACGACAGCTTTCGAGATGCCTCTGTTGGCGTACACGAATCCCGGGCAAACGTGATTATTTTTCGCAATTTGCTAAGCAGATGCCCCCATTGTGCGCAGCTCTGCCGTGGCAGGAGTTTGTTTTCGCCACCCCTTCTCGCTTCCACCCCTTTCTCCTTTTCCTCTGACCTTCTCTCCCTCATCGAGCCCTCGTCTCGCCGTGTCGACCAGCGACAGGATTTTTTTTTTTCCTCTCCTTTTTCCTCCTTTTTTTCTTTTCACCTGTGTACACGTCGTCGTGCACGCGTTCGCGTTTATTTGCGAATACACACGAGCCTCGCGACTCCGCGCCCCCTGCGCACCCCTTCTAGACGTACTCGGGTGTTCGTTGATACACGTAGACACGCGAAACGCGCGAATCCACGCACGCCGGGGGCTGCATATTTTAACCAACTTGCCTACGCTCATTGTCTTCTCGGAGTCCCCGTCTCTCGTTGCGCTATACATCGAGAAATAATGATCGTACCCAACAGCATTCTGCTCCTCCATCTATTCTTTGCGAGAGAGCAAAGCATCCGTGACAACAATGTTGCACTACGCTCGAGAGATTGCGCGAACCGTGTCCTTTTCTTGCTTCGATTGTGTCCTCCCCCAACGCCAGCAAGGAGGGTGAGCCTTGCGGATCGCTGCGAGGCTTCTTTCGCGGGATATCCTGTTTCTGTTTACGCCGAAACGTTCCGTCGTTGGGAACGCGAAAGGGGTTGTCGCACGCGCGTCCTCTTCCTCCTCTCTCGCGACCGCGACCGCGACCACGATCACGACGACGACGACGACGACGACGGGTCGTTGGGTCGAGTTAGGCGGGTGAAACGAGGCCTCGAACGAGAAGAATAAGAGAACGGATCGCGATGGCTCCTGGGTCGGTGATTAAAAACGATAATTTCGAGACGGGAGCAGGTTTGCGACCGCATCGAAAGCCGATATCGGTCTTCGTAATTTTCCGAGTCGTCTGCGCCGATCGCTTCTCGTTCTTTGATTCATCGCGTACCATCGCGCGGTCGATGCGCGTTTCAACGGCGTTTCGTCGAATCGCGGGATCGCTGAGAAGACGTTGGCAAGAGAATTTGCATTGATTGGCCCGCATAATTGAATCGCATTCAGGCTTAATGAGCTCATTGTGTACGCGTACGGTACGGTTCATCGAAGCGTGTCGTCGCGGAGGTATCGCGCGTCGAAGCCTTGGCTGATTCGATTGTCCCGACAGTTGAATTGCCGCTATCGAGAGTCGATATTCCGATTGTTCCAACGTCGAGCCACGCAGGGAACGAAGGTCTCGAGCCGAACGGACACACCTGTTTGCGTCTTCCTCCGAACGCGTGATTTACGCGCGTGCTAATTCGATTATTTTCGGCGTGCCTTCGAATACGATTTCGCCGCGTGACAAGCGGAAGGTGACGGATCGATGCTGCCACGATCTATCGAAGTCGCGGCACGCGTCGCGTCGCTGAGATTAATTCCACGAGGAGATTCGAATATCCGGTTACTCGCGACGAGCAAGTACAACCTCTTCCGTTCTACCCTCGCAACTGTCGTGACACTAATTCGGCTAACGACGCTTCGCTCGTCACTCGCAACTTTATCATCGTATAATTGCTCCACTTTCCGATCGACCTCGCGACTCGTCGTTACGAAACCGGATACCGTGCTCCTCTCCCGTCTTCCGCCTTCTTAACGATACGCATCGCGCATCGAGCTTTCCGTCGTGAAAAAGTTGCCGAAGCTCGCGCACTTGTTCCGGTAGAGCGGCCGGGTTGCGAAACAGACGAATTTCGAAGAATGGATGTGCCACGAGAGGCCACGAGAGTATCCGTCACGCCGCTTGCTTCCTCAAGGAGTTGCCTTTTTCGACTCATCTTCAGCTCCCGTGCCTGCCGCTCTGCTCTTCGCGATACATTATATTTTCCCGAACGCATTCGCGACTTTTTGCACCGAGGGGCTCCGGAAGTGCGCAGCGCGCAACTTTAACCCTTTTCTTCCTCGACTTCTCCTCTCCGCCGTCTTTTGACGATCCGTGATTTCGAGTCACGCTTCAAGAGCTTCGCGAGTACCTTTGAACGTCCCTTTCTCCAATCGGTACTCCCGTACGAACCTCTCCCTCCGTCTCTCTCTCTCTCTCTCTCTCTCCGCGTCTCTCTGACGCGCGTTTCTCTCGAATTTCGAGCCAAGAACGCGAGCGATTTTTCCCTTTCTCGAGTGAAAACGCGAAGCTTACCTAGGGGTACGTAGGAACGCGTTGGATTTACAAGGCGAATTTTGGAAGCGATTCGCGTGTATCGACGACGCGTTGAATCGCGATGATGTAAGGGAGGGAAAAAATAGGAGCCGAATTAAGGGTGGTTGGTGGGGGTTACACGGGCGGGTACGAGCGGGAAATGGTGGAAAACGCGGTGGAGTAGGTCGGCTCGGGGCGCGGAAGGGGCCGCGGGCGTCACTTTGGTGGTAGCTTACTCTGAAAGCGCTCATTGAAATGGCTCGCAGCGGTCTGACGTACCCGGATCATTAATTGAAATTCCGTTACGCAAATGCTACGTGCACTTACGCGCTTCCTATGCAGCGTGTTCGACGCGTTCGCACACGGACAGACGACCGTCTCGGGGATACGCTCGAGTACCGGCACCAGACTAGATTCTATCGTTTTTATCGAGGTAAATTAGCGAGGGCATGCGCTTAATTAGGAACACGCGTTCGGTTGGTATTCGCGTTTCGCTTAACGCGGACGGCTGTTTTTGCCCGGTCGTAGCGCAGTTGTAAAAATAATTGGACATGCCACATTGTTGCGCGACAGGGCCGCGGGTGGAAATGCGCGAGGGTCGGCTGGAATAACGGAGAATTAACGATACGCTTAAATAATGCGGCGATTATGAGAGTGGCGATAAGGTATTGTGCGCGGCATGCACGCGGTGTAAAAAAGGAAACGAAGCGAAGGCTCGCGCCGCAGGGTAGCGCGCGTTGTTTGGCCGCGTAATTATCGGTGGAAACAGTTCAGAAAATAATTAAAGCGTTTAAAGATCGAATGGGATCTCGCGAGTGCGCGTGGCGCATAAAGCACGCGTGGAAAGCCAACGACTTCGTTTTTGTCTCGCGTTCGGTCTCCGTCATTTTCCCGTCTCTTTTCCGCAGCCCTCTCCTCTTTCTCTCTCTCTCTCTCTCTCTTCCTCTCTGTGTACTCCGCACGCTGTGCACGCGACTTTCGGGATCGCTCTTTCGAAGTTCACCGGCAATCCCTGTGATGTCTGCCTGGCCTTGCGAGCACAAGAGAAAATGGCACTTTTGTGTCCCGGTTACTAATGCGTCTCGTAATAATTTCGTTTTTTTTGTCGACTGCCTTTTACGTGACTCGTTTTCTCGTCGCAATTTCTGGATCGCGGTCCCCTTCGTCCCCCGCAGCGCGCAGACCGTACAGAGACGACGAGCACGAGTGGAGAAAACGGGTACGAGAGACGCGCGTGGAAATCGGTGGACGGGAGGGAAAGATAAAAAAAAGTAGAGAGAAGAATCCGCCAAGTTTTATCTCTGGACGCTTGACAACGCGACATTTTGGATTATTTGCAGAAACGAGACATGGAAGTACGGACAGAGAGACCTCGGACGGCTGGCCGGATAGCACCGACCGGACGCGTTACTCCGACCATACATCAAACAGGTGGAGGAAGAAGAAAAGCGATACCAGTTCCGCCGCCGAGGGTGCCGACCCCTATGCCCACCGCCAACAATAATCAACAAAAGTAAGTAAATTATGTTCTCGATAGCCCGCGTCGCGTTTTTCCCTCCTGCACCTCGTGCAAATATACAACGTATCTATCTGCCCCCCGTCCCCCCGAAACGCTGTGCCATCGACCGAAACGAAGATGGAAGCGTCGATAGAGCGACGTTTCGTTCGCGTCGTCGTCGAAATACCACGCGGACGTGATCTGCGATTTACGCTTCGGGACGAAATTACGCGATTCGACAATCGCGTTATTAATTCCGATTTATTCCGTTCCGTTCCGTTTCAAATCGCGCGGGTCGATAGAGGGCGAATAGTAGGCGTGCGGAAGTATGACCGAGTATCACCGTGATTCGATTTCACGCGCGTTCCCTGTCGAGTCTCCACGTCGAACGATCCTCCGCTACGATTCCACGACCCTCGCACGGACAACGGGTGCGTGCTACCTTTCGCGATGTAATCAACGATCGTTGCCGTGGTTAAGTCAACCGTTTCCCTCGCGAGCTACGACTCCGTAATTTATCAATCGCTCGAGTTCCCGTAGATTATTTTCATTACCGTTCCTAAATCGAAACAATCGCGGTTGAGGCAGTGGTTGCGCATAGCCGCGCGTATTTACCGTTTTCATTGGGATCGGCGTTTCAGCTCGCGTGACGCAAGATTCCGACAAGACGATGAGTCTAGCCTACGTCTCGCGCGTGCTCGTAATCACTCATCCCGAATACCCAAACTCCGGCGATGAATAGAACGGTTGTTGGCAGACCGCGAGACTCGTATCACTTTCTGGTGTAACGTATGTCTCTCGGTCGACGATACGACATTCCGATTCGAGTTGCCGTGTCGAACGTCGGTGGAATAAGTGTGTGTGTGTGTGAGAGAGAGAGAGACGACGCCATTAAGTAAGTAGGATTAGGCGCGCGCGCGGAGTTTGGTCTCGACTGATCAAAGTTTACCGAGCTATACTACCGGTCACTCGAGGTACTCTCGACCAATTTCAAGATGTTCTCGGCTATATACGGTATTTCGCGTAGTTTCGACAGGGCCGACGGAATAGCTGGTAACGCGGCGTCCGATTCAATTACATTAGGCGTTCGATCGTGGAAGCGTTAGATTACGCTTTTTGGAGTTGCCACGTGCTCACGAGGTAGCGAAATGCCGAGCTTTCCTACGGTGTAACCGGTAACGAACCGGCGAAGGAGGGACCCTAGGGGAGGGTATTCTTAACGCGCGAATGGATCGAAGCGGAATGCCCGGGGATGCTTTTCGTTGTGGCTCGCAAAGTGACGTGGTTGTTCATCGTCCCTCTCGATACGGCATACAACTTTATCTCGCGGTTTGGGGGGATTTTCCGCAGGTTGCCGGCCATGCCGGGCAGCGGCCAGGGCCAGGATAGGCTCCATTAGCTACGGCGCAGCAGCGAAATAGTACAGAGAGTTTGGTCCGTCTGATTAAAGTTCACGAAACACGAGACCACCGGCCACTTTACCGATCTCTTCGACCAATCTACTTCGACCACACGTTGGGCTTCCGACGGTACACGGATTTGCGGGCTTCTTTACCGCCTCCATCGTATTAACTCCGGAGTACATAAACGACTATCGTTCCTTCGCCATTCGATCGTTATTTCTGCCTCTGCGAGATTAGCAAGTCCGATTGCACGAGGATACTCGATCGGTTGCGTTCGTTGTTTTAATTGCGCTGCTTTTAGTAGCTTGTTAACTAATGCGGATTATTAAGGGGAACGTTATTCCCGTTCAGGTATCGAAGAACATGGCGGTGGGATGAGAACTGGCTGGCTGCGTCCAGTCAGACTCGTTATTCCGCGACGCGGTGGCGGCTGACGTCGCAGCTACGATAGAGCCATAAAATGTATAGCGCACGTTGCCAACCACTTACCGTGCAACTTCTGTTTCGCGGTGCATTCGAGCCACGTAGAAGACTTAACGGAGTCCCCATATCCATCGGGCAACCGGCGAATTCATTTCCCAGACGTCCCATTACACCGCCGCGAGATGCCTTTTCGGCACGTCTACGTTAGACGTTGCACTTTCCCCTAAGCCAGCGCTATATCTCCTCTCTTTGCGTTCTTCAAACCGATCCTCGCGTTTTACGCGTTCAATTACGGAACTCGCTTTCGGGCGCCGCGACAGCGACGCGCGAATTTTATGGAAAAATTTACACAATCGATTCGATCTTTTCTCTTACTCGTCTCGCTCATCTTCTATTCCGGAAATTCAGTGTTCTCGCATGGCGACGTTAGCGATCGATGGTCGGCCGGTTGTTCAAATTTTTAACGAGTCTCGCATCACTGCGAAATTAATTACTTAACGGCTGCAGTTTTTTTCCACACGTTGAAAATCAAACCCGCGTTCTCTCTCCATTTCCTAGGGTTTATTCTCCGGCGTTATCCACGCAACTAGCTAACACGGACGGTGTCTTTATGTCGTCTGTGATATATATATATGTATATATGTATACGTTATTAAAACGCGATAAGTATCGCACACTGATGCGGAATGACTTTTCCTCCCTTTCAACGACGATGCTTCCGGCATGGAAACGTGGCTCGATACGTCGATAGAGAAGCACCTTTGGTAATTAATTAACGACAGATATTATTTCCCTCCGTGAATATGGGATCGCTAAAAAGTTGGTCGGGACTGGAAACCCGACGCGATCCTCGCACGAATATTCGACGAACGAACGAACCAACGAACGAACGAACGAACGAACGGTAGAGGGTCTTAATCCTGGGCTGGTGGTTTAAAGAGAGCGAGAGCGAACGCGAGAGAGAACACGGGAGAGGCGCTCGAGGGTCCAGGCGGAAGGACGAAAAGAGAAAGGTAGGAGATTAGAGATCTACAACTTATCTCGAAAAGTGGTTTCCGTCGTTGTACAAGTGGTCGTAAGCGGCTTAAAGTCGCATCTACGCGATTTCGGTGCGTATCTCTGGCGACTTTAATACGCGGATAGATCCGCGTTCTATTAATTAGAGATTCGAATCTAGTCGCCCGTAGGAACGCGTGTCTGTCGCAGTGGCGAGCGACGCCATTTTAGAAGGAAGCCGTTGGCGCAAGGGAGAAGAAAAGAGTGGTGACGTGCACCCAGACCCGTTTTATGTGCCATTTACCGCACGAGTACGCCGACGACGCGACCCGCGTCGGTCTACGTGCACGCGTGTACGCGAAGCAGCGGGCGTAGCCGACGATGGATAAAAACTCGCGAACGCGCCGGATTAAGATCGTTTTAATTTCATTGGTTCGGGCTAATTACCCCTCTCGACGATCGGCCTCCGAATTCCCGCGGTTTCGAGTCTCACGCGGACGCGTGAGACGCGTTCCATCTGCTCGTGCAGAATAGCCGCGCTCCAGCCCCTTTTCCCGTACCCGTTCGTTTTCTTTCCTTTTTTCCAACCCCCGTTTCCCCCTTCCCTTCCTTTTCACCAATCCCGATCGAGTACTAATACGAGAACGATCGCGCGGTCGGCGGAAGAAGCACGGCTCTGCGTGCTCACCGCGAAACGCGGATCGAACGAGCAGCGTGGAAAAGTTTGAAGCGTGATGTCCGCGGGAACGGGGCCAATTATCCAAAATGTCCGCAACCATGCGAATTTTTCCCGGGGGAATTTTAATTAATTAGCAGTGGACCGTGGATGCTGGAGCCGATCCCTCGGTCGAGCGGGGCGCGCGCGCTCACGGCCGCGCTCACGGCCGCGCGGAACAGGCAAAGGTTCATTAGATCCTTCGGCTCGGGCTGAAATTCTGTCGACCACAGGGCAAATAGTTCGCAGCCGCTTTATATAAAGCAGAGAGAAGCTTTGTATCAAAGAGAGCTACCCGTATGGAGGGATTCATTAGGCGGTATTTAGCATAGTTCGAACGAGCAATGGAAGCTCGGTCTCGGGGTGGTCGGGATGCTCGGTAGACGCGAGCGTCTCGTTGCACGAAGAATCGCCGATGCGAATCGCGAAATTCCACCTGTATCGTCAAATCAAAACGGCCAGTTAACTATGCGCGTCCGCTTACGTTGTAAAACCGACCTAACTATGTCTACTGCCACGAAACTCGACGTGGCTCGGAAGTGGCTCGCGATGCTACTGCGGGTATCTAATGGGGGTGGAAGATTCCATCCTCGGGTACCGGATCCGAATTCTCCGGATCTTCGATCCAGCGGGTATTTTCGATCGTGAATCATCCATCATTCAGAGTCGAATGTCTACGTTAAAATCGTAACGACGATTTTAAATTATCGCGGGTTCTTGATCAAATGCAGAGAGAGAGAGAGAGAGAGAGAGAGAGAGAGAGGGAGAGAGACGACGATGCAGCGGATGGTTGCAATGGTATCGATGAAAACAGGTAAACTGGCGCAAAGTGTTTATAGATACGGCTTTTGACTCAGTCAGAAGGCGCTGCTGCGTTCAGGTCGGTCGTTTCGCTCGGATATTACCTGGCTGGGAAAAAGTTAGTCTGCCAGTTCGTTAATGAACCGATACGGGGGCCACGTTTATTACTATTTACCGTGACAAGTGGGACGGAACTTAAACTCGCACTGGCCAGCCCGCAAAGCGTTCTTCTCCCGCGTCAAAGGATCAAAGCGCTTTCGCTCGCTCGCTCGTTCTGTCCGAGGATCGAGCAGGCGCGTATTCATTTCTTCGAGTGCGATCGTTGGGACGCGTGTGCGTTCCGAAAGGAGATAAAGAGGAACGCGCGGCGCGTGGCAAAAGCAAGCACAACTGGGAATCAAAACGGCGGTATATCTGGCAGTATCGATCTTACTCGCGAATGCAGTCGCTCGTAAGCTTTGCTCGTTATGTAAGGTTAATCTGGAAAAGAGTCTCTCTATTTGTATCCGATCTTTGTTCGTTTGTATATGATCCACCCCCGCCCGACCCCATGGTCATCGCGTTTTATCCGTTCGGCGCTCTCCTGGACGATACCTCGACCGCTCGCTTCTAATAGACTCCACTTTCCCCGCTTACTTTTAACGAGATTTGTTTTTCACAGGGCCCGATACCATAATTGCATCAACGATTTACTTGTTTCCTCGAGGGCTTACGGGCTCATTAGCGGCGATAAAGCGAGCTCGGCAGCCGGTCCGTTTTATAAATAATTTCAGTCCGGCCGGTGACGACGTTCCTCGAATAATTTACCTCGTCTCGCAATCCGCGTGTACCATCGTCTCGTTGCTCCGCGATCCTTCCTCGCTGCTAACGGCTCATCTAACACACTCGAGGGTTCGAGAGTTATCGTGGGGTTGGCAAAGAATTTGCCACCGTAAAGTCGCCCCTAATCTGTTTACATTTAATATATTCGTTATCGCAACGGGGAGAGGGGGTGGTCTGGATGGGGCGAGGATTTGATTTCTCGACGCGCGGGCAAACGCATCGGCAGCACGACGTCGAAAGGAGAGCAATAGACGCGCGTGCAGGACGCCTTTGATGGAAGCTGGAAGCGCGTGCGAACGCGCCATCCTCGAAATACGTCAAGCGATTTAATGAGCCGGATTTCACGGGATCGGCGTCGAATGGGGAACGGGAATCTTCCTATGGGGACTCAGTGGCGTATGAGCCGATCGGAGGGGTATCGGGGAACGAAATGCACGGGCGAAAATGGCGAGAGCCCAGGGTGGGTGTACGCGGAAAACCGGGGTCAAAAGCCCGCAGAAATTTTCAACAAAGCCGCTCATTGTGTTCGCGAGCGGCAAAAGGGGTGCCAAGCCACGTATATAATGTTCGCTGGCGAACTCCGTACGCATTCTCGCTTTCTCTTTCCATCTCTCTCTCTCTCTCTCTCTCTCTCTCCCTCGATCTCTCTTTCTCGTTTGCTACGCTTACGCACCGGTTGCGTACCTGTCGTAAAAATAGCATTGCAGGTAAACCAATCCGAGCACCCGTTGGCACGTCTCTTTTCGGATTTTTCGTCTGTCGGTGCGTGTCGTTCGATTGTCACTCGCACTAGTCGACTTTGATAGGCCGCCATAACAGACCGAGTATTTCGATCAACGTTGCTCGGCTCTCGACTAATTTGACACGCGTAATATTTGTCGGTTTTCGTTGCATCTCGCTCGATACATCGATCCGCTGGTCCTCGATAATTGCCGCGTAATACCGGGTAAAAATATTCCACGGTGGTAGTAAACGGGGTAGTAGCAGCATCGAGCAGCGAGGGAAAAGTTTCGCGAGTGGCCGTGTAATTTCGAAATTTTAATCGTCCGACGCTTTATTTCCCTGTATTTGGTGGCAAATTAAGGGGTGAATGATAGGGGATGAAAAAGCAGAGTATCAGGAATGGCGATACGCGCGCGTGCTTGAAACCTTTGAGACCTACTATTTTTTCCATTTCCTTTATCTATATTTTCTTTTTTTCCTTTTTTCCTTTTTCTCTCTGAAAGACACTGTTTGACAGATGCTGCGCGATCCCGCCGTGCACCCTCGTTACGAGCCTCCAATCTCTGCGGATCGACAGGGTCGCCGATTTCACCCCTTCTGTACTCTTTTTTTCTCCGCCGCCCCGTTCTCTCCTTCGGTTCACTCGTCGCACACCCTCTGTCGCGCTTTTCGGGGCTTTAGAAAGCTGTGAACGCGTGATAATCGAGGACGTCGCTTCGATTGGCGCGATCTCGCACCTTTGTCGACTGTCGAACCGTTATGCTATAACGAGTCAGCGACGGTTAAGTTGGTTAAAGTGGCTGCTGGTTAAAGAGAACGTTTCTCTCTTTCCGTTCCACGCTTCTCCGTCCCCTGGCCCCCCTCTTCGCTTATCCGGACCAGGATATCCTCGTATCCACTCGCGTCATCCACGCGGTGGCCCGCCGCCGCTCTTCTTTCCGCACGCGAAATAACCTCAATGGCACGCTCCGCGCCTGTTCTCCGCCTCTGGTCCGCTGTCCTCGAGGCTCTCGATGCCGTGGCCAAGTGTTCACGGTGCGGCAAACTTATTTAGATTCTCGAGCGAGCAAGGGTTTCCCATGGATATCGCTTGGTTCTTTTCGCAACGTTATCGCGGACTGGATCGATCGCGTTGAAAAACCCGGAAGATTTATACGCGACAAGCTGTCGGTATTGAGATCTCCGACATCGTGGTCGTTGTGCAACTTATTTTGCCGTGATTAGCATAATTGAATCGATCGGAGATTTATAGCCGGATCAACGATCCTGTTTTATCGGCACGCGGCGCGAGTGGACGTGTACGTGTACCTCGTGTCGCGATTAGAAGCGGAGTCCTATCTCGATCTGGTGGCAAACCCGGGAACCATCGACGTCGGGACGCCCGCTGCTTCCAGGCGTCTCCGTTGGTGGGCGCCACCCTACGGTTGCGGGGTAATACCAGCTGAATCTCTTCGACCCTCGGCTAGCGGTGCTAGCTGCCGGGGACCCCCGGCTGTCGCGTCCACTCCGCGTCCGACCTTCGTGGACGCTGCTCGCGTTTAGCTCCGATCCTCGTGCTCTTCCAGTATAATCCCGATACTACTAGAAGAGAGTCGAAGAGCGGATCCTCTCGCTATTCACGGGACAACCGGTGGCCTCAGCGATCCAGCTATTCGCGTCGTGGTCGGATTGCCTGATCGTAATGGGGGTACCGCTGTAAAACAGCGGTTGTCTTTTTATCGACGCCATCGGAACCGTGGTCGGCAATCGACAGCGGCGCGTTAGGCATCGATGAGAAATTACGAGAGGCTCGACGAGGCGTTGATGGACGCCTCGGCGGAGACGTGGTCGCGGAGGAACGCGAATTTATGACTCTCAATCTGCGTTCGGTAGTTACTCTCGAAACGACTGGCAGACGATAGCCGAAGCGCGCTGCGGAATCGCGTTGCAATTATCCGCATGGTGAATAGTTTATCAGGCGGTAGGGTCGTTAACCTAATGGAAACGGCGTTAAGGCGAGGATCGATATGGTGCACTTCGTCGCTCGACATCCTCGCAGAGGCCAATCGCGAGAAAACGGGCCGTTAGAGGCGAGAAAATCCGCGCCGGCTCTAATAGCGCGTGAATACATTTAATGGAGCCATTTGAATTATAATGGCCGATCGAGATATTCCGATTGGCAGTTGCCATCCGACAGATCTCGGCTTGTTTCTCCGCTGTCTAATCTTTTTCCCAGATTAGAAACCGGTACGCTCTCTCCACCGGGTCCCGTTATTGAGCCATTACCGGCTTTTAGAGTTCCTACGATTATGATCGGTCTCTCTCTCGGTGGTGCGAGCTTACGAGCGCCGGTCCAACGAACGGAGATTCTTTTTACCGACGCTCGCGCGAATCGACGCCGCGTGTCGCGCTGCTACGGGGATTATGATAATTCCTTTCGAAACATCCACGAACACACGCGTAGGGTAGATGCGGCGGGGACATAGAGACGCGACGCGCGGCTGACTTTCGCGCGCGCGTTAAGTGCCTTCGTCGTCGTCGAGTGATACCCGCGAACGTGTATTTTCTCTCTCTCTCTCTCTCTCTCTCTCTCTCTCTCTCTCTCTCCTCTCCTTTTTATAGCGCAAGCGAAGGTTATAAAACGGCTCGTAGCTTTTTATCGACGTTAATTCCGCGGAAGCACGTCGCAACTAGCTTTACGACGAGATATCTCGCCGACGAGCCCGCGTCGAATTCCAGATTTCCGGGCGACCCGGTAAAAACAGCGATGGCCGTTTATCCGATTTCACGGCGATCGAAAACCGCGCGCGCGCGTCGCTCGTTAACTCCCGATTAAACGTGGCAGATTTTATTCGCGACTTGGTGGCTCCGTGGGGGAGAATATATCGGAATAAATATTCGCCGAGACCTTAACCGAGGATCCGAGTAGAGACAGAAGTGGAGACGCGCGAACTGCTGTTCGACGTTGCAATCGATAACGTAAATGTAGCCGAGCGGAGCAGCGTCACCGCTGTGGGCTAGGATGGTCGTTAACGCCGTCGAACATAATTATTTATAATTTATTTAATATCCATGTTTTAACGATGTTAATTACACGGCAAGAGCGCCCAGCGTCGCCGCCCCGGCGTAATCACCCCTCGGGACGCCGACGCTCCAATCTCTCGCAGCCTTTAAAACACCCGTGCTCCTTCTTCCGCGTGTCTCGATAATCACTTCCTTCCGTTTCGACATCGTAACGATTGTTACGTCTCTCTCGCGATTCTTACACGCGATACCGAGGAACACCTCTTCCTTCCCTTAACCTCTCCTCCCTTTTCTCTTCCTTTTGACATCGCGATCGTCCAGAGTTACCGGGCGTACGACCACGCGCGGCTCGGGAAACGCGCGCGATTTCCGACCATCGTTAAAATCGGCTGTTTATTTCCACGACCGGTACACGCGACTGCGAAATTCAGCGAAATCCCGCCATTGACGCGCGCAGCCCGTCTTAGTTATCTATAATGACGGTAAATTACCATCCCTATCCGCCACGTTGCAGCGACCGCGGTGAGCAACGACGAGAAATCCGCACGCGTGGGTGGCCGAGGCAACCGCGGATCCTCTGGGTCCACCGGGAACGAATAATTCGTGGAGCACGGGTCACGTACAGGGCCACCGATGAAATCGACGAGTTAGTCGCGTCCCGACGCAACCGATCCCCTATGAATAATCGGCGCTACGTTTGCCCGCGTTTACTTAACTCGGTGGGTGTACATGTGGGTGGCGAACGTGCATCACTGGATTATCCGGTTCATGGTGGACGTCGCGATGATCCGGCATTGTTTCGACCGTGGGACTCGAGACGACCGCGAGTAAAAATGTCTAGCTTATCGTCGCGTGTAGATATTTCTTTCCTTTTTTCTCCTCCTCTTTCATCGATTTCACCGTCCGCTCGATCACGGACGATAAGGTGTAGGTGTGATGATTGCCGCAACACCGTGTCCGTCGACACGCGCGGCAACGCGTAACGCATTGTAAAATTGCGTGATTTATTTGGCGGACCATCGACTTTCCCGATGGAAATAAATTCCAGCGAGCGGACGGGATTCGTTACGCCACCGTATCGGCAAGATCGGCAGAAATATTCGCCGGATCGGCTTTCGCCGTATTTATCGCCGCCTTCTCGTTTTGTTCTTCTGGATCGGCGCGGTATCGCGCGAGCGTGAAAACTGGATCAACGACACGGGGGATAACCCGGTATCCTAACGAGCGACGCGCAGTTGCGTTGTAGCAACAAATAGCCCAACGCACGCGGCTTATCCGCTACCATTCGTTTCGATCCCAGAGTGTCTGGTTCATTATCGGCCGCAACGCTCGGTTACATCTTTTAACGAACGCGTAACGAATGTCCCGAACGATAGGTCGGCAGATAACGGAGCAAATGAAATTGTCAGGGACAACGACGCGGATCGAGTTAACGATAGGTACTCGAGCTCTCGAAAAGATACCTGTACACGGGGGGGACTATGGAACATCTCGCGTTCTCCGCTATTTATCCGGATAATAAACGCGATACAGTTTTACCGGGCAAATTGCAGGTTACGCGGACCGACACCATATTTCAACGCCGCCATCCGATTTCGTAACGAACCGCGCGCCATAAATCGGTCACGATTTTTCGTACTCGAGTTACGCGGAGTACGCGTACGCTCTCTCTCTCTCTCTCTCTCTCTCTCTCTCTCTCTCTCTCTCTCTCTGTCTACACTTCCGATTCGACGCTGGACCCGCGATAACGTATCGATCTGTCAGGTGGGGTCCCCGATGTCTCGCCAGGTACTCTCGCTCGGGTACACACAATGGCCATATTTTCGCGATATTGTCTTTAACCGTTTCCGCGTAGCGAGAAATAATCGCGTGCACGTGAGAGGCACACTCCGTTGCGTAGTTTACACGCGGAGATAATGCTCGCGCTTTTAAGCATTCTCCACGGTAAATTATTCTTATCTCGGCTCGCAACTCGGTTTCGCCAGCCGGATACCTGTCGCCGCGATGACAAACGCGCGTTTGTTCATTATTTTATCGGCGTCAAACGAGCCGTTTCGAAATGTCTTCTGAATCGCGGCCCTTACATTGTTACCCGTTGGTTCTTTCCCCAACCCGGGGGCCGCCGCGGCCGACCTTCCACGCGGCCATGTGGGAACCGACGATCCGGTGTCCCTCGATCGGCCACAATAAAATCGCCACTCGCGATCCTTTGCCGGATATTTATCGCCGGCGAGACTACAGCCGAGTAAATAAACGGTAAATTATCGTAAAGGCTACGCGCGTGGCGCAATCGTCTCGCGGTACCGTCGATCCGTAAAACCGATTCGTAATTTACGCTCCTCGACCTATCCTTTATCGGCCCCGTCGACGTCCACCACGACAACCACGACTACGACGACGACGACGACCGATAAAGAGTTTCTCCGCGTGGCTCGATCCACGCGCGATCGTCTCCGAGGCGAAGACCCGCAGCCACGGACGCAGAGATTTAGGCGAGAAACCGCGCGACGCGAAAGAGTCGTGACGCGGCAGGACGAGAGGATGAAGAGAGACGAGCGAACGTACCGAAGAGGCGCGTGCATTGTGTCAGCTCAGCGAGGTATCGTGTACGACAGACGCGTTCCACGGGATGAGGATCTCGAGCTCCGTGGCGTGTCCTCATCCACGTACTCGGCGTACATGGCGCAACAGAGGCCCGGCGAGGGTGAGAGAGGCAGAAGAGGGCATAGAGCCGAGCCTGCTTCCGCACGAGCGATCGGACGAGAGCGACGTGCACAAACAATTGAATGCGTTAATTCCCCCCGCCCCCCGGGATTTTTCTTCTCCCCCGGATGGAACGCGTTTCACCGCGCGAGGCGAGAGTACGTTCTCGCGATCTCCACCGAACCTAACGACGCGACGATGATCCCCGTCCAACGCGATGATCGATGATCGTGTTCCCGAGAATATCCTTTGGCAGAGAGAACGTGGCCCGCGGAGTTGGTCCCGTTGGGTCTCGAAGACGACGCCAAACGGGACACTCGTTGTCAGGACGGACGACGACGCGACGGGAGGGAAGAAAAATACCGGTGTTGGAAGAAAAATCGTGCAGGTTGTTAGAGCAGTCGGTTTACGGTCGGATCGAAGCCGTAAATCTTGTTCGACAGTGGCGCGATCGTCATTTGGAGCGGAGATTTGACCGGATGTCGCGGGGTCCCCGAAGGCGTCCGGCCTCATCGGTATAGACGTAACGTTAACGCGCGGATCAATTCAGGTGGAATGTCTGGCCGCGGAATGCGGGTTTCGGTCTGATGTTGATGGATAAGCGGCTCGTGGCCGGCTGATGCTCGATTTGTCATCGTACAATGGACGGCGCGAGCGGCTGCGAGAAATAACGCGCGTTTTTAGATCCGTATCGCTGGCCGCCATTTACGACACCGAGGTGTCGCGCCGACACATTCCGCGGCATTGTCCTGCAAGCGGTACCCCGTCGAGCTACGCGATACACGACAACCTTCACGGTCGGTACAGTTTCGATTTGTCCGCCCGATATTCGATAATCGATGAACACCCCGTGCTCTCTTCGCGTTTGGGTGCTTCTTTTATGAACGGCCAAAATGTCTTGCTCGCCGCGGGGGGCGGGTCGTTGTAACGCGTTCGCGAATGATCTATCGTTATCGCGCGATGTCCGAAAAGTGGGATCCAGACAGCGACTTCGCGGTCCAGAGACCTCGAATCTCTGGATGTTTCGGGAAAACTCGTCGTTTCCCTGGTTCTTCCGCGGTGGTGTAACGATCGCGCGCCAAGGTACTCGTCGACCGGCCGAAATCCGACGCTCGAGTGAAATATCCTAAAATTATGCGGTAATATCTGGCAACGACACACGCGGGCTCCCGAGGGTGCGGCGGTGGCTGCGTCACCTGCGAGAAAGGAACAGAGGAGGATACGACAACGGCCGCCCTCGGGGTCTCTGTGTCGGTGCTTTTGCCTCTGGTTTCCACGCCTCCTGCGGCGAACATTTTCATAAACTCCCTCATAAACCATATTCGTATTCTTGCACTCGTATTCTCGCAGGCAGACAGCGTCGGGCTGATATTAATTGTACCAGAAGAAACGCGTAACCCGATTGTCCAAATGGCGTTCTTCGCGAGTGCTGTTTAGCCCGGTCCACGTTCGCGGTACTGGACTAGAAATCGGCGTGAACTATGATCGGGTTGGAATCGTACGACGAAGGTAGAAAAAGGAAACGTCCCCCCTTGTGGACCGTCATCATCACCGTCGTGGAACCCATGGTCCTCATAGTTCGATCTCGCGACGTTTACCGTGTTCCGAAATTTAGTCTACGATTCTGCATACTTTTAACCAAATTTTAAACGTCATTTCCCTCCGTTTCGTACACGAATTTCGCGACACAGACAAAGCGCTTCGTCGAGCGTGTCCACGTGGTTGTATCGTTACGATCGTCATCCAGCTTTATGGGTGGCAGTAGTTACGGCCAAGAGGGTGAATTCGTCCAAACGACGTAACGAAATGTTGCGCCTAAGTCGCTATTGGAGGACAAGACAACGCACTTACGGGATCCTCGGAGTGCGATGGGGCAAAACGCGCGAACACCCGGGCGCCCGCATCCGTGGGGTGGCTGCTAAACATTCGTACACAGCCGTCTAGTCGCTGCGCGTTTGTTTATCGCCACTCGCCGTACCCCCTTTTATTTATCCCGCAACTTTGCCGCCGCCTCGACTCGCGCGTACCCTTGAACTTCCTATTTCGGGGCACGACGGTGTTGCGTTTTTCCTCTTTAAACAGCCGCGCGCGGTTTCACCGACTCGCTGATACGCGCGAAGCGGGACGAATAAGAAAAGGAGGTAATATCGAGAAATCCGTCTCGGGATCCTTTAGAGCCCTTGGTCCTTTTTCCGCTGCCGACACGGTGCTGCGGGTCCGCGAACGAGAATCCTGGGTAACGGGGAGGAAAACGACGAGAAAAGTAGTTGTCGGCGAGCGTTAACGTCTTCTCGGCCAGTGGCTCGGCCACCCTTTAAGAGAAAACCATTTTCCAGCTTCGAGATTCATCTGATCCGGTCGGACAAAGGGTCGGGACCCGATATCTTTCGAAACTTTCCACGCGAAGGAGAACAGAAATCGTATCGCTCCCTTCCCGCTGCTTATGAAGCGTTACGTAAGCAGAAAAAAGCAGTCCCTCGAAGCGGATAGTCGAGGAGGATCCACGCTGTCGGAGCAGATGGGAAGAGGGAAGCAGAGTCGTTCAGACGACGTAGATTTACCGTGACCGTGTCATTAAGGCGAATCGTTACTACGCGGCTTTACAAGAGCTCCGCCATTAGAATATCGGCCGCGTGACGCATCGAAAGTCTCGTCACGCGTCCGAGTTTATCCCGGAGTAGAAGATCCGAGGCTCGTTAACTTCGTATTATCCCCTGTTCCGATACCCTGCCGGTAACGATATTTGGAAGTACCTGGAAACCCGCGTGCGGAAATTTTCCGGCGAGCCGTCGACTCCGGGACTCGGATCTCGCGAGACGTCAAAGGCGTGGAACGGTATTCGCAGCTCTCGCCGTGATTAACCGAATTAGCGAGCAATTAATCGAGAAATCCCGCGGAGACGATCGACGTCTTCCGCGTGCACCGCGCGCCTCGGATCCGACGCCTTGTCCCTCTTTGTCTAGCTCTTAACCACTGTCACTCAGCCGTTCGCCGTCAATTTCGATCCATCGTTCCATCATCTCGAGGCTAAAGCGTCGATCGAATTACATTACGGCTTGTAGGCCGAGGACGCGTTCGTTGCCCTCGCCGTCCGCGCTCCTACCAAGAAAAGCCTATTGCATATGAATATAAGTGTATTATCATAATATCGCGCCTAGGGTGGCGCCTGTTCTGGTTCGCTGCTAGGGGCTCGAAATCCCGCGTTCCAGGCCGGGGGTGGAGAAGCCACTTTTACGAGATGCGTATGGATGGAAATCCTGATAGGTATCCGCTGGAATGTACGGCACGCTGTCTCGAGGAGATCGAGCAAAATAAGCGTCGATGTATATATATATTGTCTGAGCACATACTTAACGTAAAGTATGCCCGGGTTCGTAAGAAGAGACGCATGCCTGCGCGCCGCTGTACGTGTACGCGTGGAATACGTGGAAAGGAGCGGCGCGGTGTGGGAGAGAATCATCGAGGGAGAATTACGCGAGAGACGTACAAAAGCCCGTGGCTCTCTCGCAATGATAAATGAATCGAAGGATAATCTAATAATTTAGTCGGAGAGATTACACGCCGGCAAAAGTTGCGTTTAAAGCCACGGCGTATCGCGCCTCTATCGCTCGTTCTTTAACGGGCATCGGGGTTCATCCGTGAAAGGCATAAACGGAGAGGACGAGGGAGATGGAGAAAGAGGGAGAGAGAGAGAGTGAGAGAGAGAGAGGGAGGAAGAGAGGTATCTTGGGTCGCGATACAGGTCAGCGGCGCGAGAAGGATTAATTTAATTTCCACGTCGATAGGACGGCAGATACAACGCGGACGAGTGGAATAGCCGTGGGGATTGATTATCTTTCTCCACGGGAAGCGGTCGTTCGACAGCCGACGAGTCACCGAACAATGCGATCCGCGTCTCTATCGGATGTCTATATTTATCCCGGTGGCTCCTGACTGGATTTGTCCGTCAATTAACGGCCGCGCCTTAATTAACGCCGGGCTCCACCGGGCGTTCCGAGCTCGTTCAGATAAAATGTCAAAGGATGCCATCCGAGGCTCGCCGAGGTGCGGGGTGCTCCTGGAGAGCAGCGAGAGGGGGCGAGCTCTCTTGGGCCCTCTTTACGTCGCCGGCCATCGCGCGCGGGGTAGATTTCACGCCGATCCATCGTGGAAACGCGAGTTATCTCGCGACGACCACGACGACGATCCAATGATCCGATGACGCGTTTCGACGAACGCGACGCGGCGATTGCACGGGACCGAGCACAGGCCCGTGTACACAGCCCCCTAGACTCACGGACGATATGCAGATAAAAGAAAAGGGGATCGCCGTGGACGGTGCCCTCCGCTAATGGAATAAATAATGCGGAACGGAGAGCAGAGTTGCCTTAACTGCTCCATTGTGTTGGCCCGACTTCGCAGGAATCGAGTTAATCGTTTTATTATGTCCTCCGTCGTCTTTAAGTCTCTGCTCCCGGAGAGAAGATCGAGAGACTGGCTGAGAAAAGGAAGAAACGCCGGCCGACCGGTGAAATCTACGATTCGTCGACGACTGAACTGAACGGACTTTAATTACGGTTAAAACGACAATGGCAACCGATGTTCCTCGAGGATCGGTCCGGCCCGGAGTGGATTCGTCGATAGCTCGAACGGTGGAGCGTTCCACCTGCCGAAACAACTTGTTCCCGAGCTAAGCCCGAGCAGTGATTTAACAGCTGTTCCCGACAAACGGGGATAAAGCCTCGCGAGGACGCGTCTCGCGACCGCCCTAACAAGTGTACGGGATTGTCTTCGATCCAGACTTATGTGGTGTCGACGTGGGTAAACGCGGCGCAGAGCTGCAAAAACCGTTGCGGTCCGAGGACCGGCGGACCGCGTTTCGCAGCCAGCAGCGGGTAAATCAATGGCCATTAGTTCGATAGCGGAGTTTTTACTAGGGGTCCCTCTCGGTTGGCCCTCCCACGGACCAGTCGTTGCTTCGGCTACCGGCTCGCTGGAGAACAATGGGCCACAAATCACCCCCGGAACCGGCTAAATCTCGTTTCGCGAACTCCCCGAACGACCACGTAAGTCCTAACGATACGCGGAATAAAAGAAGCGGTTTCTTCGTCTCGTCTCCGACCGTGGTCTCGCACCTTTTTTCTCCGTACCACGGCCCAACGAGGAGAATCAATCCGAACGAATAAATTCGACGGTTCTTTTGTACCGTCTGCGTCCGGATCCACTTCTTTTTCCCTCGCGTTCGCTCCGGCTCCGCAGCGACTCGGCGCGAGATCCACAGCGGCGGGGCACACCGATGATAAAACGGAAAGGCGAGAAACCGCGCGACGCGAAAGAGTCGTGACGCGGCAGGACGAGAGGATGAAGAGAGACGAGCGAACGTACCGAAGAGGCGCGTGCATTGTGTCAGCTCAGCGAGGTATCGTGTACGACAGACGCGTTCCACGGGATGAGGATCTCGAGCTCCGTGGCGTGTCCTCATCCACGTACTCGGCGTACATGGCGCAACAGAGGCCCGGCGAGGGTGAGAGAGGCAGAAGAGGGCATAGAGCCGAGCCTGCTTCCGCACGAGCGATCGGACGAGAGCGACGTGCACAAACAATTGAATGCGTTAATTCCCCCCGCCCCCCGGGATTTTTCTTCTCCCCCGGATGGAACGCGTTTCACCGCGCGAGGCGAGAGTACGTTCTCGCGATCTCCACCGAACCTAACGACGCGACGATGATCCCCGTCCAACGCGATGATCGATGATCGTGTTCCCGAGAATATCCTTTGGCAGAGAGAACGTGGCCCGCGGAGTTGGTCCCGTTGGGTCTCGAAGACGACGCCAAACGGGACACTCGTTGTCAGGACGGACGACGACGCGACGGGAGGGAAGAAAAATACCGGTGTTGGAAGAAAAATCGTGCAGGTTGTTAGAGCAGTCGGTTTACGGTCGGATCGAAGCCGTAAATCTTGTTCGACAGTGGCGCGATCGTCATTTGGAGCGGAGATTTGACCGGATGTCGCGGGGTCCCCGAAGGCGTCCGGCCTCATCGGTATAGACGTAACGTTAACGCGCGGATCAATTCAGGTGGAATGTCTGGCCGCGGAATGCGGGTTTCGGTCTGATGTTGATGGATAAGCGGCTCGTGGCCGGCTGATGCTCGATTTGTCATCGTACAATGGACGGCGCGAGCGGCTGCGAGAAATAACGCGCGTTTTTAGATCCGTATCGCTGGCCGCCATTTACGACACCGAGGTGTCGCGCCGACACATTCCGCGGCATTGTCCTGCAAGCGGTACCCCGTCGAGCTACGCGATACACGACAACCTTCACGGTCGGTACAGTTTCGATTTGTCCGCCCGATATTCGATAATCGATGAACACCCCGTGCTCTCTTCGCGTTTGGGTGCTTCTTTTATGAACGGCCAAAATGTCTTGCTCGCCGCGGGGGGCGGGTCGTTGTAACGCGTTCGCGAATGATCTATCGTTATCGCGCGATGTCCGAAAAGTGGGATCCAGACAGCGACTTCGCGGTCCAGAGACCTCGAATCTCTGGATGTTTCGGGAAAACTCGTCGTTTCCCTGGTTCTTCCGCGGTGGTGTAACGATCGCGCGCCAAGGTACTCGTCGACCGGCCGAAATCCGACGCTCGAGTGAAATATCCTAAAATTATGCGGTAATATCTGGCAACGACACACGCGGGCTCCCGAGGGTGCGGCGGTGGCTGCGTCACCTGCGAGAAAGGAACAGAGGAGGATACGACAACGGCCGCCCTCGGGGTCTCTGTGTCGGTGCTTTTGCCTCTGGTTTCCACGCCTCCTGCGGCGAACATTTTCATAAACTCCCTCATAAACCATATTCGTATTCTTGCACTCGTATTCTCGCAGGCAGACAGCGTCGGGCTGATATTAATTGTACCAGAAGAAACGCGTAACCCGATTGTCCAAATGGCGTTCTTCGCGAGTGCTGTTTAGCCCGGTCCACGTTCGCGGTACTGGACTAGAAATCGGCGTGAACTATGATCGGGTTGGAATCGTACGACGAAGGTAGAAAAAGGAAACGTCCCCCCTTGTGGACCGTCATCATCACCGTCGTGGAACCCATGGTCCTCATAGTTCGATCTCGCGACGTTTACCGTGTTCCGAAATTTAGTCTACGATTCTGCATACTTTTAACCAAATTTTAAACGTCATTTCCCTCCGTTTCGTACACGAATTTCGCGACACAGACAAAGCGCTTCGTCGAGCGTGTCCACGTGGTTGTATCGTTACGATCGTCATCCAGCTTTATGGGTGGCAGTAGTTACGGCCAAGAGGGTGAATTCGTCCAAACGACGTAACGAAATGTTGCGCCTAAGTCGCTATTGGAGGACAAGACAACGCACTTACGGGATCCTCGGAGTGCGATGGGGCAAAACGCGCGAACACCCGGGCGCCCGCATCCGTGGGGTGGCTGCTAAACATTCGTACACAGCCGTCTAGTCGCTGCGCGTTTGTTTATCGCCACTCGCCGTACCCCCTTTTATTTATCCCGCAACTTTGCCGCCGCCTCGACTCGCGCGTACCCTTGAACTTCCTATTTCGGGGCACGACGGTGTTGCGTTTTTCCTCTTTAAACAGCCGCGCGCGGTTTCACCGACTCGCTGATACGCGCGAAGCGGGACGAATAAGAAAAGGAGGTAATATCGAGAAATCCGTCTCGGGATCCTTTAGAGCCCTTGGTCCTTTTTCCGCTGCCGACACGGTGCTGCGGGTCCGCGAACGAGAATCCTGGGTAACGGGGAGGAAAACGACGAGAAAAGTAGTTGTCGGCGAGCGTTAACGTCTTCTCGGCCAGTGGCTCGGCCACCCTTTAAGAGAAAACCATTTTCCAGCTTCGAGATTCATCTGATCCGGTCGGACAAAGGGTCGGGACCCGATATCTTTCGAAACTTTCCACGCGAAGGAGAACAGAAATCGTATCGCTCCCTTCCCGCTGCTTATGAAGCGTTACGTAAGCAGAAAAAAGCAGTCCCTCGAAGCGGATAGTCGAGGAGGATCCACGCTGTCGGAGCAGATGGGAAGAGGGAAGCAGAGTCGTTCAGACGACGTAGATTTACCGTGACCGTGTCATTAAGGCGAATCGTTACTACGCGGCTTTACAAGAGCTCCGCCATTAGAATATCGGCCGCGTGACGCATCGAAAGTCTCGTCACGCGTCCGAGTTTATCCCGGAGTAGAAGATCCGAGGCTCGTTAACTTCGTATTATCCCCTGTTCCGATACCCTGCCGGTAACGATATTTGGAAGTACCTGGAAACCCGCGTGCGGAAATTTTCCGGCGAGCCGTCGACTCCGGGACTCGGATCTCGCGAGACGTCAAAGGCGTGGAACGGTATTCGCAGCTCTCGCCGTGATTAACCGAATTAGCGAGCAATTAATCGAGAAATCCCGCGGAGACGATCGACGTCTTCCGCGTGCACCGCGCGCCTCGGATCCGACGCCTTGTCCCTCTTTGTCTAGCTCTTAACCACTGTCACTCAGCCGTTCGCCGTCAATTTCGATCCATCGTTCCATCATCTCGAGGCTAAAGCGTCGATCGAATTACATTACGGCTTGTAGGCCGAGGACGCGTTCGTTGCCCTCGCCGTCCGCGCTCCTACCAAGAAAAGCCTATTGCATATGAATATAAGTGTATTATCATAATATCGCGCCTAGGGTGGCGCCTGTTCTGGTTCGCTGCTAGGGGCTCGAAATCCCGCGTTCCAGGCCGGGGGTGGAGAAGCCACTTTTACGAGATGCGTATGGATGGAAATCCTGATAGGTATCCGCTGGAATGTACGGCACGCTGTCTCGAGGAGATCGAGCAAAATAAGCGTCGATGTATATATATATTGTCTGAGCACATACTTAACGTAAAGTATGCCCGGGTTCGTAAGAAGAGACGCATGCCTGCGCGCCGCTGTACGTGTACGCGTGGAATACGTGGAAAGGAGCGGCGCGGTGTGGGAGAGAATCATCGAGGGAGAATTACGCGAGAGACGTACAAAAGCCCGTGGCTCTCTCGCAATGATAAATGAATCGAAGGATAATCTAATAATTTAGTCGGAGAGATTACACGCCGGCAAAAGTTGCGTTTAAAGCCACGGCGTATCGCGCCTCTATCGCTCGTTCTTTAACGGGCATCGGGGTTCATCCGTGAAAGGCATAAACGGAGAGGACGAGGGAGATGGAGAAAGAGGGAGAGAGAGAGAGTGAGAGAGAGAGAGGGAGGAAGAGAGGTATCTTGGGTCGCGATACAGGTCAGCGGCGCGAGAAGGATTAATTTAATTTCCACGTCGATAGGACGGCAGATACAACGCGGACGAGTGGAATAGCCGTGGGGATTGATTATCTTTCTCCACGGGAAGCGGTCGTTCGACAGCCGACGAGTCACCGAACAATGCGATCCGCGTCTCTATCGGATGTCTATATTTATCCCGGTGGCTCCTGACTGGATTTGTCCGTCAATTAACGGCCGCGCCTTAATTAACGCCGGGCTCCACCGGGCGTTCCGAGCTCGTTCAGATAAAATGTCAAAGGATGCCATCCGAGGCTCGCCGAGGTGCGGGGTGCTCCTGGAGAGCAGCGAGAGGGGGCGAGCTCTCTTGGGCCCTCTTTACGTCGCCGGCCATCGCGCGCGGGGTAGATTTCACGCCGATCCATCGTGGAAACGCGAGTTATCTCGCGACGACCACGACGACGATCCAATGATCCGATGACGCGTTTCGACGAACGCGACGCGGCGATTGCACGGGACCGAGCACAGGCCCGTGTACACAGCCCCCTAGACTCACGGACGATATGCAGATAAAAGAAAAGGGGATCGCCGTGGACGGTGCCCTCCGCTAATGGAATAAATAATGCGGAACGGAGAGCAGAGTTGCCTTAACTGCTCCATTGTGTTGGCCCGACTTCGCAGGAATCGAGTTAATCGTTTTATTATGTCCTCCGTCGTCTTTAAGTCTCTGCTCCCGGAGAGAAGATCGAGAGACTGGCTGAGAAAAGGAAGAAACGCCGGCCGACCGGTGAAATCTACGATTCGTCGACGACTGAACTGAACGGACTTTAATTACGGTTAAAACGACAATGGCAACCGATGTTCCTCGAGGATCGGTCCGGCCCGGAGTGGATTCGTCGATAGCTCGAACGGTGGAGCGTTCCACCTGCCGAAACAACTTGTTCCCGAGCTAAGCCCGAGCAGTGATTTAACAGCTGTTCCCGACAAACGGGGATAAAGCCTCGCGAGGACGCGTCTCGCGACCGCCCTAACAAGTGTACGGGATTGTCTTCGATCCAGACTTATGTGGTGTCGACGTGGGTAAACGCGGCGCAGAGCTGCAAAAACCGTTGCGGTCCGAGGACCGGCGGACCGCGTTTCGCAGCCAGCAGCGGGTAAATCAATGGCCATTAGTTCGATAGCGGAGTTTTTACTAGGGGTCCCTCTCGGTTGGCCCTCCCACGGACCAGTCGTTGCTTCGGCTACCGGCTCGCTGGAGAACAATGGGCCACAAATCACCCCCGGAACCGGCTAAATCTCGTTTCGCGAACTCCCCGAACGACCACGTAAGTCCTAACGATACGCGGAATAAAAGAAGCGGTTTCTTCGTCTCGTCTCCGACCGTGGTCTCGCACCTTTTTTCTCCGTACCACGGCCCAACGAGGAGAATCAATCCGAACGAATAAATTCGACGGTTCTTTTGTACCGTCTGCGTCCGGATCCACTTCTTTTTCCCTCGCGTTCGCTCCGGCTCCGCAGCGACTCGGCGCGAGATCCACAGCGGCGGGGCACACCGATGATAAAACGGAAACGGTTTCCGCTCTATTATCGCGTCCCGGAACAGCGGATTACGTTTTTCGGCGCTATTTGCTTCCCGACTTAACGCGACACGCACGGTCCTCCGAGCGGAGAGGCTCCTCTTTGATCGGGGATAAACTTCGGTCTCGTCATCGACGCTGTCGTTGTCGTCCTCGAGTTTTACCCTGTCCAACGCGGCCGGCTGAATTCTTCGTACGGGAGGAGATGATCCCTGGTCGAGCGGAGGAACGACGCGGAGGGTAGGTCGAGCGAGGGTGTCGGTCGAAAGAGGAGCGGTTGGGCGCTGTTTACGGGCGTAAACCGGTGCAAAAGTGTCTTGGCCGTTTGGTGTAAAAAGAATGCGAAGGAAACCGGGCGATGAGCCTGGTGGGAGCGGAAGAGAAATATAACTCGATGGGGAATGGTGGTACGAGATAAAAAGAGAATGGGGTATCCCGGGCGATTATCGTTATCATCGATGGGCAACGGTGCTACCAACCACGGAGGCTGCGAGTACCTACTTACAGGCGCGAGAGCACGATGCTCGGATATTACAGATATTTCTCCGATACGGGGGTGCGCGACGTGTGGCAGACGGAAAAAGAAAAAGGAAAAGAAGAAAGCGAAGCGATACAGCGAAGGGTGGTGGAAAGGGTGGAGAAAGCCAAGTCGAGGAGAGAGAGAGAGAGAGAGAGAGAGAGAGAGAGTGGATGGTTGAGAAGCCTAGGGGCTGCTGGCGTGCCGATACGATCCGATAGTCTATTTATCATTCGCCGCGCTTACCTTCCGCTGCACCCTTCGTTTAGTTTTCATGGAGTCTTTGCCCGACGGTCTTTGCCTCCTCCTTGGCCGCGTATAACCACCTCTTGGAAATCGCGTCGACGTAACGCGCGCGGAGAAACGGTAAGAAAAAGAGAAAGAGAGAATAGACATGGGGGAGGTTGCGAGAGTACGCGAGGGAGGGCGATCTATGGAGTACGCGAGGGCAAGAAACGCCGTAACGCTACTCCGGCTATACCGAGGATTCGACGTCCCGTTGTTCGTCGAACGAGATACGATACCGACGGGACTCTCTCCGGTGTACGCGAAACGTTAGCGTGTTCCACTGCGAGGAATACCAATGCCGAGTTATTTCTATCGTGACTTACGTCGGGTCTTGCCGGTTCGTGCGATGAATACGCCACTGATACGAGACAGAAGGACGGGGCGGCAGGGAGAAGGATATATGTTTGACGACTGGACCCGATTGTATCGTATAGGCGAGCACGGTTCGTCCAATGGCAGATCGATATCGCGGCTCTTAACGGATTTACGACCCGTCTTATCTCACAAAGGCACCGACGACCACGCACCGCGAGATCGCTCGGATGCTATCGCTTAACGATTTCGTTCTGGACTTTACCTGGGTTCAATGCCAACGATTGTCCGACGGCTATGAGAAGCTCGCGCACGACCAATCGCCGGAAACGATATCGTTTAGATATTCGATTGACAGCGACCCGATCCGACCTCTTTCTCCCGGCGCGAGATAGCGTCTAGACGCAACGCGAGCAGGCTATCTTCACGCACCGTTATCCCGCAATCGCCCGATCAAACAGCCGTTGCTCGAATCGGTAACCGGAAATAACAAGTATTCGAACAAATATTCCAGTCTTTCGGTGAATTTCCGAACCGTTTCGACCGATCCGTTTCGAATTCTTCGAGCGAGATTCGTCGCTTGGCGAAGAGAAAGAGGTTCGAGGGGGCTACGGAAGCCGTGGAGAGGGTTGGAAGAAGGTTGGAAGAAGCGACGAAAGAAAGTGGTCTCGTTAGAGGGTAATAGCTGGGATCGGGAACGTGCGAACGAGCTCCGAGGCGGAGTCGCGAGATCTCGAGGATCGGGGCAGCGTTGGCGCGGCGTTCGTGCCGCGATATCGGTTGAACGGACTTCCGCGGCGCTCGTCTCACGAGCTAGAGAACCTCTTCGATGGGGATCTCGCGTTCGAAACCGCGCATTACCGAGCATTACGCGGCGCGTAGCAGCGCGCGGTCCCTCGCGTAATCGGCGGATCGTTTACGCGAATACGCCGGCAGGGCCGATTAATACGCTCCCCGCGAGCCGGCTGCGAGCTAGCGAGGAGCTGGTTCCGCGATAGACTCGGCTAGCAACGTTGTTGCGCCGAATGCGCCCCGCCAATTTACATATCGCGCATGTCGGGTACTTGTCTCGAAGCGTTTGCCTGCACGGCTCGAATTACCGCGAAAACCGGGGTTGCCTGCTGCTAGTTCGCCGTGAAACGCACCGGCGGAGAGATGCCTCGATAACACGCACGCATGCACGCGCCGGCCGACTCACGCACGCCGCCACGCACGTGCAGCTATCGAACGGTTATCGCGGAATTCGTTCTCGGATGGGTTCTGCACGGATCCGATGGCTCGCGAGTTCCCGAGCGTATTCGTTTCACCCGCCAACCCTTGTCGCGACGATCGCGAGCAGATACGCGAACGCGAGTGGTACCGTCAACGAAACGGATTCCGTTCGCGCATAATTCGATATTCGTAAAGAACCGCGCGATCTATCGAATCTGCACGGTAGCCGAGGGTTAGCGTGACGCTCGGAGACCAGTCCCAGAGAAATAGACATTTCGTCGCGAATGCTCGTCCACGAAGCCATTAGGCGTCCCCGTGATCGTACGTTATAAACCTAACTACGGGATCCGATGTTCGCGTCGCTTGTCTGCAAACAACCGGTTAAGCCGATACCCCCGAAGCCTCCTAGGAATCGATTTTATTCCCACTAAATACGCGGATTTACGGTTCTCCCTGGCAACGGGATCTACCTGGGAGATCGTGGTTTTATCGGTGGCGAAAAATCGGCACGAACCGGTACCTAGAAGATTCTTTCTTTTCTTTTCTCCTTGCGCGACTTCGAGTATCTCGGCGGGGTGAGAGTTCTCTCGGGTGCGCTCGTGGAATCCTATTTAATGCGAGATTTGGGAACGTAAATTAAGGATGGATGATCGGTAAAAGCCGCTGCCCCGGCGAAACGGGGCGATCGTTATTCCTTAATTCTTTCCGAAACATCGATCAGCGTTTATAGATTTCTCGGGTACCAAAATCACCGTAAAACCGAGCGGGGTACTGCACTCACCTGCTGCGTTAGTGGCTGCCTGTTGCCTTAACGACGCTGCGCGGACAGGTAGTGAACCAGAGTACCCGTTAAACTATCGAGTTTATCGCGCGGAAGATCGTAAAATCTGCCACGAGAATCCGCGCGGGCTGCCGATTCGACTGCGCCCGTGACAGGATGAATTATAGCCGAGCCCGAAATTTGCCCGGGCCTCCTTTTTATCATTATTCCCCCTGCCCGGCGAATAAAACGCCTAGCGTGCTCGACTTTTATCGACGCCCGGGCGCGATCGGCCGATTTCCTCCGCTAGGAAACCCACCCCCTTCAACCACCGACGTCGATCCATTATCTTCGGCTTGGCTTCCTCGCGCCGGTGGAACTCCGGTCGCGAGATCCTTGGTCCAGGGACGCGTGAATTTCCGTGAGAAAGTCCGGCATCTGACGTACAAGAGGACGCACCTGTGGCGATCGCGAGTGGAACGAAAACGCGTGGTCGGCGGAGATTTACCGTGGGTCCCGCGGGTTTTCGTAAACCCCTGGAAGATTATCCGTTGCTCGATCTCTTCTCGTGGTCGGGATCCGCCGTCACGGTCGCGCACCCTCGCCGTGTTCCCTCTTTCTCGTCGTTCATTCGCAGATGGCTACTCTTTCTCGTCGCATTATCAACTCCCACACTGGATGCCGCGGCGCGCTCGAGCAAAAGGGTTGCGCGCGTGGAGTACATGCATAGGCGGAGTCGCGTTCACGGGAAGATAATTAGCACAAGTGCCATTGGACACACGGGCAAGGTAAAACTGGCGAACGACAAAGGACGAATCCGTCGGCTGTCGGAGAACATCGCGCGTAAGCTTGGAGCCGTGGAGATCAAAGCGGGACTCGCGCGACGCGGTGAAAAGAGCGGACGCGAGGGTGGATCGCTCGGCTACCCCTTGTCGCGAATTATTTATTTAGTCCTTTCGAGGTCTCGTTAAGAGGGATACCCGTTGGCCGACGAATCTCTGGGCTCGACGGCCGTGCTGGAAACGCGGTGCCGGGAAACTGTCGCCGAACTCCCGGGGCTGGAATGATCGGCGACAGGGTTGCTCGAAGACGCCTGGGCGTCGATCCGTGGACGGGTCGATAATTTCCTCGGTTTCTAGGCATCTCGGGCGTAATTTAACGGAGGGCCTAGAGGCGGCAGCTGTGCCCCGACGGCGGCGGACACGGGACCGCAGAGTCACGATAAACTCTCGTAATTCACTTACGCGATATCCTGGCAGCGTATAAAGCCGTCGGTAAAGCCCGTGCGCGCCGGGCGAATTCCGTATTGAATGCAGAATGCCCGTTTCGCAACATTTGTATACGCGCGTACGCGATTATTCATACCTGACCATTGTATTGTACGTGCTCAACGCGGATCCATCGCGCGTCGTTTAATATTCGTCGGGACGGACAACAGATGGAAATTTTGATACACCGCTATCGGTCGGCAGCCGGGGCGCACGCGGTAACGAGTTCCACGAGCGCGAAATTCCTGTCCGACGGAACAGGATAATAGGAAAGAAGCCGCGGATGGAAAAGCGCGGTAAACCCGCGAGCGTATTAATAAGCGGGAAAGACCGGTAAACTGGAACCGTAAACTCGCGTACCTTGAGAAACGATTAATAAATTCGATTCGTTTATTTATTTGTTCCCGCTTTACTCGCCCGTGATTCCGGTTTGTTTATTTACGCCGATTCCGTCCGTTCATTTACATTTCCAGTTTGTTTAGTCGGATCTTCGCCGCGCGAAGTTTACTTTGCCGCGTTTACGATCCGCGTTTTCCAACCTACGGTGTATAATTTTAATCGTACACGTCCAGCCGATTCGCGAACCCGTAAGGGGTTCGTAACCAGTGCAAGGTACGGGCGAGATTAGTCGAAGGTGGCAGCACGGTTGATCCGTTGATCCGTGGATTCCGGATGAAACCAATCAAGGTATCGCGAACGATAACCATGCGGAACGTAATGATCTGGCGGTGGCGCGATCCGTATTGTTGTCGGTCTCCTAATTGCGAACTGTTTCAGCGTGCAATAGGCGCGACGTGCAATCTGGCATCGGCGATGGTCGGTGACGGTGGTGATGGTGTGGCGGTCGCACAATAGATTCGGTTTGATGCATTGCCGGCGAGCAGGAGACCGTTAATTTGGTGCCCTGCTGGCCCACAGCGCGGTCCCGCGCGCGGATTGCTGTTCTCCGTCAAACGTCGTTCGCGTTAATAACTCATCCAAGTAAATAATAGCGTTTGCCAAGATAGACCGGAGAATGCCACTGGCCCGCCAGTTTGTCACCGGCGAGATTCCAAAGCATCGATCGCGGCATCCTCTCGTTAATACGCGTCCCGTTTATCTCGTTGATACGTGGCCCCGGCCGTGTCGATCCATCGTTGCGAATTCGCGGACGGACGGTATCGATGCGTATGATCGATGCCACGTGCGAGCGTCGTCGTTTCCAACCACGGAGACGGCGGCGTAATAAAACTCGTTACAAGAAGAATTTAACCATGGCCAGGCGGCGAGAGTAGACGCGGAATATTCGAGATAGAGGCGAGAATCCCCTGTGGTCGGAAAACTGAATACTCATCTACGGAGTTGGCCAAACTTTCCACGACTCGGAGGGGGTAGGGGGGCGAACGTGACGAGGCAAGGGTTGGAATTGCATTTTGGAACGTGATTCGAGCTCGGTGACGAGAAGTCGCGCCGGGATGACGCGCGGCAACTCTACGGTTTCGCGAAATATTTGCTCCCGCGGAGAATTATCGCGTGTCGCCTAATAGACGGGGATCTCTTTACTCGGCCAAGACCGGTCTAATAATAGGTTTAATTACGAGCACGATTTACGCACCGGTCCATCCAACGTTTATGTTAATGCGTCGCCCCGGAGCGACCGATGCGTCCGTCTCGAAAGAGAAACGTTCCGATCGCTGTCATCGGGGCGTAATCACGCCCACGATCCGCTCGTGCGGCCGACACGTTCCCAGAAACGTTGGACGCGATGCTCACTGTGACGCGTTGACGGGTTTGTTTCAGAAACAATGCAAACGTCGACGCCCCGGCCGCGGTGCCAGCTCAGAGGAAAGAGCCGCACGAAAACATCGCCCGGATAGCCAAGCGGTATCTCGACGATAACATGCAGCAGGCGTGGATCAATCCTCGTCTAATATCGATGGTGAGTGAATATAAATGCAGTGATTATACGGCACGTTAGACGATGATACCGGTGCCTAACGTTCTCACGTTCCCGTCCAGGCAGATCGATTATCCCTCGTGACGCGCGGACACGCGCTTAGCTGTAATTTCAACCGGACAACAAATTAGTTCGTCCACGGGAAACCTGCAACGTAGACACCGCTAGTTTTTCCCATAATTTTCCTTTGCCGCAACTATCCACCTCGCGGCAGAATTAAATTACCAAACTCTCTGCCGGTTTTTCCTTCTTTTCCTTCTTCTTCCGCTTCTTTCGTGTCTCGGTGGCAAACTTTGACAGAATGGCGAAATTCCCCGTGTCGCTGCAAGGTATACCGCGCGTCACGTGTACCAACCGCCATTCCCCGTTCGTGGAACGCCGTTCTCATAGCCAGTTAGAAATAATAAGGAGTAGTAGGCGTTGGGAATATCGGTGGAATAAAACTCGTCGGCCGTGCTTCTCGTTAAAATCCAGCGACTAGACTGGTCGTCGCGGAGTCTCGAACAGGTCCCGGGGATTAAGATATACGCTTGCTCGAGATGCGCTGTCAGAGACGTCTAATCGCACTCGTGCACCTTGTAAAACGCGTGCTTGGACCGTTATTTCTCCCCCACGTCCTTCCTCTCCCCCGCGACGAGTTTCCTCGAGAAGAGGTTCGCGCTGGAAATCTCGATGAAAAGTTTACGTCCCGACACCGCGCGATCGGTCCCCTTTACGCCGGAGCGGAACGGTGGAATTATCGCGTGGAACCGGTTCGCGGACGGTTATCGAAATTCCTCTTCGCCCTTGTCCAGTTTTTGCGCGATATATTCGGATCACGGGGCGCTGAACACGCCACGAACGGCGTTGCCTCGGCGATCGCGCGATAGATCCGCGTTGGCGCGGCAGACTCGGCCGCAGACGAGCAGAACGACGACGAGTGGACGAGTCATTAAGCGAGCCAATAACAAACTCGTGATCCACATAACCCTTGGTTACGATCGCGGCTGTTATTAGCCCATGCGAGGTAGCAATCATCGGTGCGCCAGGTACGACGAGTCGTTTCGTAACGCCGGGACCCAGCGCCAAGTCGTTATTTTCTTTTCCTTCCTGCTCTCCCATCCTCCGCTCCTTCCCCGCCTATCTCTCCTTCTTCTCCGCCTCTTTTCTTCCAGCCGTGGGTTCCTCCTTGCCGCGACCTTACGTAACATCTTCCACGCGTTTCCCTCTGCCTCGCCGAGTCGATAATTCGACCTGCCAGCTCGCACACCTGCGTGCACCTCGCAGTGGCGTAATCGAGCGTATCCGTTCGGCCCTCCCGCCGATTCGCCGCCCTTCTACTCGAATTTGCGGTTTCCTTCCCAATCACCGACCTCTCGGGTACGTGCCTCGTTTTCCTTTTCGTTTCCGCGTCCTTCAACGGATTCCGAGTCAAAGCAATTCCCCGCTCGTCGTTCCGCGTGGATACTTTGTAAGACGAACGTCGAAATCGAGGTAAATCCAATGGTAAAACGATCGCCCCCGCTGGTTCGTACAGCCACATACCCCGACCGGTGACGAGTCAGGAGACGAGCGGAGCGACGATGATCGGCGTCGTGCCACGCACGACATAACGAACCCTGCTCGCCGTCCGTCCCCCCCCTAGCCGTCCGCCACGCGGTGTCCCCGCGTATTTGTCGAATCGGTGAAAACGCGCCCCGTGCACGTACGCAACGTCGAGGCCGTTTCGCGGTTACGCTACTGTCGTTGCACTCGTGTACGCGCGCGTGTTCACCAGCCCCGACAGGATTTACGATCGCTCCGCGTTACTTATCGCTGCCGGCTTTATTAGCATAATCGGCCGCTGCGAGGATAGATTACCCCGTGAAACCGGATCATCGTTCCATCGGCAATTCGATCGTCCGCGGATCGGCGAGGACTCGTTTCGAGGAGTGCGCGTACGCTGGTCGACTTCCGTCGCCGCTCGGCGCCGCCATTTCTACGGTAGCCTCGGCGATGATACACCGAGCTCGTAAATTAAAGCATCGAGTAGCGGGGCACCGATCGACGCAGTCGAGATGTATGCCGGGTACTCGATGCGGTCCATTAAGGAACGGTGGACTGGAGCGCGAAGGCAGCGCGTCGAGTGCCTACCTGTCGACATCAGCGCCGGGATTCGCGAAAAGATGGATGAACAGGCATTTTTCACGGGCCTCGCTCCGATGCTTCTAATTAGTTTTCGCGTGTTCGCTTTTCACCAGTGCCGGATCGCCGGCAGCTGTTCCGCGCGCCATCGCATACCGTGGACCGCGTCCAAGGGGTGGACGACGGTCGTGGTCAGCCGGCGGTCGTTAACGCGGTCACTTTCTCCGAAATCGTTTCTGCTGACTATCCGACTGCCGTGGACGTTCCCGGGGCTTTCCTTCCGGGCCCAGCTACATCCGCGGACGGTATCCAAGCCGGATCGACGGTGGAAAATAATTTATCGCTCGGCGGCTTTCCCCGGGGTATTTACACGATGTCGCGAGTCGGAATAATTTCCAGCTTCGTTGGAGATGCGACTCGCAGGGAAATTGCCGCGACAAAGGACGGCGACGGGAAGTACCCGTGGAAAATACAAGTGGAATCGAAGTTTCGACGCCTGACGCGAGAAATCCGAGACGACGACAGGCTTAGTCTAGTCGCCGATGCGAAAATGAGACGCGATACGCGAGAAACTATACGCGATCGATAGCGCGTGTAATTTGCCAGCGGGAACCTCGTTGCAACCGGTTCTCTGAATTCCCGCTGACTTTCTTCCGTGATCGATACGCCGCGTTTCCGAGAGAGGATGTCGCTCGCGTCTCTCGATTTGGCCCTCGATCGGTACCGTCTCCGCGCCAACGCAGGGGTGTCGGCGTGGAAATAAATCGCTAATGGCCCGTTGTCGTCGAGCTACGTTTCTACACGCGTTGCAGAGACGAGAGACGAGAGAGAGAGAGAGAGAGAGAGAGAGAGTGTGGAGCGATATAGATTCGCCGGGGCGATTGATAGCGCGGCGAGGAAAGTTAATTAAGGAACGGACGAAACAAGATTCATTCGCAGTCTCGTCAGCCATTTAATAATCTCGAAAATTCGGACGATTAGGAGAAGGTAGGGGTGCAAACACGCATACGCGTGGCACCACGCTCGTCCACGCGTATCTACACGGGCACGCACACGCGCGCGAAGAGGAGCCGCCTATCCGACGCGATTCCCCGAGTGCCCTGCACTCAGTTCCTCTAATAACAATAATAATAAGAAGGGATGGAGGCCCGTTTTAATCAGAGGGTCTGCCTGCCTGACGTGATTAACTCGAAGAGCCCAGGGAAGACGGGCAGAGGCGGCGAAGAGCGAGGAGGGTGGAAGAAGGGGGAAAGACGCGGGGTGGCTGCTGTCATTTTCGGTGTTTATCGTATCAACGAGCCGGGAGGGGCTTGATTTCGTCGCCTCCGCGCAGGAAGATGGGGTTAAATCTTGGATTTCACGGCCGATTTGTACCTCCTTCCAACCTCGTCTTTGCTTCGTCTCTTTTTTCCCGCCTCGGCCCGCTCAGCGCCTACGACCGTCCGCGCCGATCCGCACCCTTCGCCATTACTCAACCGTTCGAGCGTAGAAAATGCTCGGAGTGCCCCCCTTTTATTTTCGCCGTGGCCGTTTTCCAGCCGACAGCAGATAGCACGAGTATTACGTAATGTTAATGCACAGCCGTTGACTTTATCGGGACGGCCATAAATCGGGGCCGCGCGACGACAGCGAGTAATAAGGGAAAAAAGCGGATAATTAAGTCTTGTCCGACGGCTAAATTATTTTACTCGGGAGATTGGCCGACGCGACCACGCGCGTTCCATACGTGCCGGTATCAGCCACGTATCTCGTTCGTCCAACGACACGCGCGTACGCTCGCAACCCGGCGGCCTGGCGTCACGGCGCGCAGCGTCGCTCGGATCGGATCCACGCGAGATCGTAATAACGTCGGTCGCGTCTATTGTTCGCGATTTTACCGTGGACGATTTAAGAAAGAAGACCCAAAGATGAATGCTATTATGCGTGCTATTCAAAACGAGCAAGGAGAACCTCCTCGAAGCGGCAGAGAAGGATTTTACTTGGGAGACGTCGCTCTTCTTCCCGGAATTAAAGTCATGTCTATGGGGTCCCGACATTGAGAACGTCTCTCAGCTATTTCTCCTCCCGGTCCCGCCCCGGTTCCCGTGCGTCTCGCGCTTTACTTTGGACGTCTAATTAACAAGGTTTTCCCGAGGGTTTTCAAGGCGTCTTGCCACCGACGAGTAACCGACGAAGCAGTAAATACCGTCGCATGGCAATCGACTTGCCTCGCGATGTCTCCATATCTCTCACTCTCCCTCTCTGTCCGTTGCGCCCGGTTATCGAGCACCCCTTCCAAATCTCCCACTATGCTCGCTGAATTTTACGATAGAACACCTTTTCGATATTTCTGCCGGCTGCGAGGCTCTTCGCGCGGCGAGATCCAGGGGTCCCCGAGCAGCAGCCGATGGAGCGGAAGAAACTGGTTTCTTCCGAGTCGAAAGAATCCGCCGCGTCACCCCGTACGGGAATTACACCGGGGTGCGATGACTTCTTAAGTAGTATCGCGCTTCTCCTCGTTGGCGCCATTTTCACGGAGACTCGGCATCGCGACCTTCCGCGTCGGCGAGCGTCTCTGCCATTTCTTTCCCGCGGCTTTCTCCCAGCGCTCTCTTTCCCGCGCACTCGTCGATCCACCGTTTTTCGCGCTGAAACGCGACGCCCCCGCGAAAACAATTACCAGAAGATCGAGGTTCGTGGCGGAAATCGATACCCGGATGCGCCCCGCGTATCGATCCTCGCGGCGCCGAGTCGAAGGTTACGAAAGCGAAACGGCGTAGACGCGTCGGGGACAGAGATAAGGGAAGAGGGATCGGAGGCTGGTTTAGTATTCTGCTTTGCTCGCTTCATTAGCGCGGCACAAAAGTGGCTTAAAATAATTGAGTCTACGCCGAGTATAATAGCCATTCTGATATCCCATTGTCGGCTAGCTCGGACTCTTGATTCGCGGCGTTATCAATGCCTGCTTATTTCCTTCATTGTCGTTGCGCGCACCCTTTGTTTTTGTTTAATTTTTCAACCCCTCCGATATCTTCCGACCACGTCCACGTATACGTCTGCCGCTCGTTCACCCGCATCAAGCCCTATCCGCCACCCCCTGCCGGGCGAAAAATTCTGATTTATCGTCCGGCAGGCTTGCACCGCCAACACCGACTCCGGGGCTTTTTCTCGCGACCATTTTTGCCAAGGATCCGTCTCGCGACGCGCGCACGCTGGTCATTCGTCACGCGGAATTTCTTAATCGTTCTTCGACTCGTTACGCGCACGGCGGACCGTGCGCCACGGCGAGCATTAACGAAGCTCTTTCGGATCGAGGCAGTGGAAAAGGAAAAATCGCGCTCGACTAGAGTAAGCGAAAACTTTTCTCGTAATCGTTAACGACGCGATCGAGCTGCTCGAGGAATTAAAAAAGGGTCGAAGGGTCAAATCGCCGAATTCCTTCGTGGAACGGGGATCCACGAAATCGTCGCTGTTCCGTCGAGATAAAGAGACAGAGGGGGTACGAAAAACGCGTGGCGTTTTAAACCCCGGTTCTCTTTAATTACCGTTTCTCGCCAGCGAGGGGTACGAGGTACGCGATCGCGCGGTGGACCCCGGCGTAATTCCTCGTCGCGACGTCGCGCAGTCCCAGGAGAAAAATAGCCACGGGAAACGCGGAATCCGAATCCCAAATTAAATAAAGCATTCATAAATTCTCGGCAAGGGGCAGCTGGCCTTAAGGCTGCGACGGCGTGTGCAGGTTTTCCGCTTTTCCCGCTCGAGAAGAAAGTACACGGGGCTGCGTTTTAATTCCGTTGTTCAATCCCCTCACCCGCGCCCCGTCTCTCCCTCGCGCCTCTTCTTCATCCACCGAAACGCGTCCTCCTCCTCCATCGCCTCCTCCTCGTTTCCTCCGCAACTTTCCCTTTCTTTTTTCTCCTCCGCGCCTAATATTCTTATCCAGTAGCGGCTCACGGTACCGCGGTTCGCATTTCTCGCGCTTCTTCCGGTAATATCCGGCTACTTTCCTTCCATAAACCTCTAAGTTTATGGTAAATTGGCCGGGGGATTCTTATACCTTTTTCCAGCCACCTTTCCCTTCTCGCTTTTTCCTCTTTCCGCGGGCTCTTCCTTTTTCCCCGCTGTTCTCGTTCCGTTCCGCGAGCGAGCATTGTTTCCCGGCCGCGTTTTTCGCCCGCGATTATCCGCCGTTGGAGACACCGGGAAACATCGACTTGCCCTTTTCTCTTCGACGTTCCCAACCGTCTCTTTCACGTAGCCGCGACAATGACTTCGTTCCAACGAAGAAACGTCATATTCAGACTCGCGTGTCTCATCGTCGCGTAGGAGTTGGATATCCGAGGTGTAGGGTAGATGTCGCTCCAAATATTTCGTTTCCAAGCACGAGGTTTATTTCGTACAATTGTTTCCTCGATGCGTTCGAATAGAGCGCTAAAACTGACTCTCGCGGTTCCTGATGATGATCCGGTGTTCCTATGTTGTTGGCCACTTGGTTCGATAGGGTAACGGGTAGAGGGATGAAAGGAAAAGGAAGGGATGGGTTTCGTCCTGGGCGTGGGCCTGCTAGTGGACTCGTCGGTAAGGCTTTCTGGTAGGCCCTGCCTTAAACGGGGACATTTAGGATACACGGTAACTTCTATTTAAGCGAGGTCGGGGGACAGACAGAGAATTTCACCCAAACGTACCCCCGAGCCGAACGACGCGGCGAGGAACTCGAGTTTCCGCGTTTCCTTCCATTTTATCGGTCGAATTTTTATCGCGGAAAATCCAAGACGCCCGAGTGAAAAATTATCTCGAGCCGCGTGAAAAATGATTGACCGGTCTCCGGCTCCATTTAGCAGGATCGCCGCACCGTAAATCCGTGCTCGCGAGCGTCGGAGATCCGTGTCGGCGCGTTGTTTTGATGGGTGTACCGCCGGAGGAGAGCGAGTTCTCGTGTAATTAATAACGAGAAGTCGTGTACACGGTTTTAGGGTGGCAACTTAAGCCCCGCGCGCTTCTCGACGTCGAAGAACGCGGGGGTGCAAATGAAACTTGCCAAGTCTCGTCGAGTGTCTCGAATGCCGCGCGGATTCTCGTTAATACGGCATCGTTTCGCGGAGCTTGCTCCGCCATGTTGAATCCGACGTTTCCACGGCACTCGGGCGAAAGAATTTCATCGCGTTCACCGACCCGACGTCGCGATAACAGCGAACGAACAACGAAGGAGGAACGTCTCTCGAGATACGGTTGCGAAGCGGCGCGAGTTTGACGCGGGTAAAAATCCGCTCGAGCCCCGCGATTATCGCGATTCGATCGACGCACGATGACCCTCGAAAAATCGCGCACGGGAAGCGGTTATTCGCGGTAAGTCACTTCCGTGTATCAGCCGAGGTAGGAATACCGCGCTGCCTCGCAGAAGTCATAAATGCAGTGGCGTCGTAATTTTATGGATGGCACGGCGCGTACGTGTTAGACGCTCGCGGTGTGTACGTTCTCGAGAGCGTAAGTCGTCGAGTATAAGGGGTAATATCGTGGAACGAGGGATACCTTCCGCAAATCCCCCAGATCCCCCTTCAATGCACAGTCTGACGTCTTAAGGTTATGATACCTTCCCGGAGGCCGGTGCTACGATACCACCCTCGGTTTAATATTTATAAACCAGATATATCGTCGCGTATCCGCGAGGCTCTCGTGCAGGAAACGTGCAACGCTCTCGCGGCGGAGATAGAAATGGACGGGCACGTTTCCAGGACACGATGTCCAATCGTACGCGATTGTCTCCGACTTTCTTCGTAATTACATGGAAACGGCTTTTGTCCTCGCTCGAACCAATCGATCTGCCGGTTTTTCGTCTTTCCACCCCTGCAATCGAGCACACGGCCATTCTCCCCGATTCGCTGGCGCACGGGGGCCACGGGACCCCGAGTCGCAGGGGTGGCTTCGATCGCGAACGATGGAATTTCGGCTCGTGCTGCGACGCGATTCTCGCGACGTCGACGTCGAAGGTGGCGCGGCGCCGGTAACGCCCTAAAAAGACTCGGGTCATTTGGCAAAGTGCTACTTTGTGTCGCATAAAAAAAGCGGCGTCGTCCCTCAACAACGCCGGTTATTTCGTAGTCAGCGTTTTCCGTCCTTCCAATCCTTACCCCCTTTCGCGCAGCCACCCTCGAGCCATCGAACCGCGTCTCCTCGCTCGGTCGCCGCGCAGTCCTTCGCGGTTTTCTCCGATCGAACGGGATGCAAATGGCCGGAATTGGACGCGTAGCGTTCGGGCAATTAGCTTTAAAGGGGAGAAACGCGGCGGTGGCAAAGGTGTGAATAGCTCAATCGATGAAAACAATCTGGCTCGTGGCAAAGGAAAACTCCGATTTGGAGGCTCGGCCCAGTGAACCGTGCGGAGGATCCCGTTTCTCCGTGGAAATGGTTGCCGGAAAGGGACGAGGAGGATAGGCCGTTCGTGCACGCTCGAAATATCACCGGCGTCGTTGGCGCGCGGGTAACGCTGCAAATGGCAATAAAAGATAAGAAGACGGTTATCCGAACCGCGCGGCCGTTCGAACCGAGTTGCAATGGATCGCGAAAGATTAACTTTCACGTCGGCGATTTGCATAGCGGATGTCTATAGACACGTGTCTATTCTCCGACGTACGCGCGCCGGTATCTTACGTAAACGCCGGGGTACCACGGTCCGGTAGGTATGCCGGTGAAACCGAGGATAAAAGGCGTTGCAGCATCGACCGCCTGGAAGTTTCGCGAGCAGGGGTAGTCCGCGGGTGGTTGGAAAATAACTTGGCGAAATTTTTGGCCGTTCGAACCGCGTTATTGTTGCCAGACTGTAATTACACGGAAAAATGGGGATAAGGATGAATTCGTTATCTACCCTCGATCCTCCGCTGCTGCTCGTCGGTTCATCCAGCATCCGTGGAAGGCTGAAAACTCTCGCGGGAGTTTTCGCGAGTCTCCCGGCGCGGGGGCGGCGCGGGGCCCCGGGGATCGAAGGGTGCGCGAGGGAGTGGATAAAAAAAAAATTGGGTAACAGCTTAATCGCTTCGAAAATGCACAGTGCGTAGTCCGGGCAATAAGTTATCCGTGGCAAGAGAAAAGATTGTCGGCGCTGCGGAGCGGAGGGGCTGGAAGAGAGGGGCGAGAGGGTGTCGAGGGGGAGAATCAGGGAGAAGCGCGAAGGGGGCAGGACGCCGAGCGTCGTTAATTTATGGACTTATTTTTCCCGGCGTGCGGTCGCAATTAATCCTGCGCTTTAATTGCTTCGTAACGCGCCCCACGAAAGGATCTTTCGATTTGATTAATCGGATTGGACGGATGTCGCCGCGCGGTCCCGACGAAAGGGACGAATCATTATACGCCGGAAAGAAGGAGGACGCTTCTTTGGTTTTTACGCTGGTCGTGCATTTGTCGCCACCGACGACCGCTGTTTCCCTCGATCCGCCGCGGCGCCGCGCGATCCGCGCCGATTAACGACGTCGCGATTACGGCTACCCCGGGGACGCTGGGAAAAAAAATTGGGATGTCGTCGAACCTTTGGTTCGGGCTCCCTGGTATTCGTCGCGCAGAGAGAGAATACACCGGGACACGGGAGCTGGACGGGAAAAAATAAAAGCGAGGGGGGGCTCGGTAAGAGCGAGAGAGACGGGGTCCGGGGATACGCGTGGGAAGGGTGGGGTAACCTTTTGAGAAAAAATAATCCAAATATTTAGAGGGACGCTAGAGGACGGCCTATAAAATTCCATCAAATTCCCGACACATCAAACCTGCGCGAAAATCGGATGTAAATTAATCCACGAACGTTTGGACGTCCGCAGGCATCCCGCTGGACGTATCGGACATTTAAATCGTTGAAATACCAAACCAGAGACAATGGACTAGGTTTTACGGCGCGCATAGGAATATCGGGATCGTATAAAAAATTAAAGGCCGTTGGATTTTATAGTTTTATTGGGAGAACGCGTGCGCGCGGCTGGTACAGCGCGCGAGACTTTTACCTCTCTTCCGCCTCGCATCGAAAATAATTACTCTCTGTCCCGTTCGTCTGGCAAACCGTGCACTCGCGCGGAATATCCTTTCACCCCCACTTCTTTCCGTCCTCCCCTCCGACCCCTCCCTTTTTTGTTTTCGTTTCGGCGAAATTTGCAAAAATTCGCGAGGTCTCGCGCTTCCGTGCGCCGGTGCGTCGAGCAAATCGAGAGAGAGTTATATAGAGCCGCCGGTTTCACGCATCGACGAACAAATCAAATCAGCGAGCGGCCTGCCATGAAACCGAAAAGTTACATCGTTTGTTTCTCGGTTTCCGATATATGGTTTTAATCTAAACCCGATCGAAAACGGAGAATTCGTCACGGTTCGCCGGTGCCGTCCACATTTTTCCCCATACGCGTATGCGTTGGGTGTTTCTGCGTTCTCTCTCCTCCTCTCGCCCCTTCACTCCGCGTATTTGTTTCCCTTCTTGCGGCGTGGCTAGGCGTTTGACACCTGCCGCGCGAGTTCTTACTCGCCGAAGCGAGTAAACGTGCGAGCAGAAGCGATTGCAACGGCGAGTGAGGAATTATTTCGTCGAAATCGAATGACGGAAGTTTGCCTTATTAATTAACCGACGATGGAACGAGCGGCGCCCGAGATACTCGCGGTCCAGGACGCAATGGTCACCGGAAACGGCAAGTTTGCCCACGGGTTGTCCCTCGGATCTTTATCCGCCCCGAGGCCGGCCGTTTCCATCGCGATGTAACATTCTCCCGGCACGAGTAACAACCTCCTAATGCACTTAACGATCTCCTCGCGGTATCGTCCGCCGTTTCACGGTCATTTCTCTTCGACCCCGAAATTAGTGGGGCGGAAAGATACCCGATTCCCGGGTATTCCTGATAAGTATGGCGGGCAATAGCCTAAATACTCGTACGCTCCTGAAACAGGAGCAACGCGAGGAGCGGGAGGGTGGAAGACTGGATTTACGGCCACTTTATTTCTCATCAGGAGAAGAAAGCACACGGGCAAAGTCGGGGGGTGGATAAAGAGATGAAGGATAAAGAGATCGCGATCCGAATCGGCGACGCGCTTCGAGACCGTCTGCGGTGTCCAAAAATTCATCCTCTAATTTATTAGTCTCGCGGCTCCGTGCATAGTTTACTTTAGCAGCCCCGAGGGTGCGAGGCGAGGAATATTTGATCGGCGAGGGTGCCCGCGGGTGCCCTCGAAATCCTGACATTCTTGTTCAGCGCTGACACGACGGGACGAAGCACAGAACCGATACTCGAATTTTCCCAAAGTCGATTCCATTTTCCCAACGAGGTCGCTCGTCTACGCTCATTCGATTACGCGGATACGGATTACGATACCGTCGCGGAATGTAAATTTTTTCTTCCCGCGTTATTCGAACGTTATTCCTTTGCTTCTCGATGCCAAAGTCCCTTGGTGGATCCTGAGCAGCCATTGCGACGTTTCGTCGACGTGCCACGAGGACTCTCGGTTCCTCCCCTTCTTATAAATCATACTTCTACTCGCTTGGTTAACCTAGGGACCCCACAGCTTCGATCCGCACCCTGCGATTATGTTTTTCTGCCATTTTCCGGGAAAGCGGAGTAATCGTCGTCGCCGATCGGTCGCGGAATTTTCCTTCGTCCCTTTTGTCGTCGCTGCAGAACGTGGCAGAAGGAGGAATCATGGCGGCGAAATTCGCGGAAAATTCGCGGATATTCATTGACAAAGCGCGCGCGGGCTATTCCGTTGCTTTGGTTTTATCAAGCCAACCGACATGTCGAAATTAAACGATACGCATTAATAAGTAATTTAATGACGAACATGTGGCGCATCGGTAATAATCCGAATGCCGGGATTAGCGTATCATATTGCGAATTCATCGTTGTACGTTCAGCCATCGGTCCGGGGCCGGGATGACGGAATTCTTCTGGCCGCGCAACGAATCGTTAAACTCCGCGCATTAACGAGCCCCGGCATGTTATATTATATAATGCGTTATTATAAAAGTGTTAATGGCCGCGATGTGGCGGGATATTAAAGCCGGACCGGCGTATCGGAATTCGTTATAGGTTCCGGGGGAACGCGCGCCGCTATCGACAAAACTTTCTCGTCACTCTTGGAATGGCCGACAACGCGAGGCCTCCTCTCGGACACACGATATATCGTGGTCGGATCGACGCGTGCTCGTCGGATTTCCATATTGAGGAATTCCGTAGGAATTCGTCGGCTGTCTCATTCGCCGTGATTTCACGCTGCAGCCCCGTACCTTCTTCCTCTCTTCTTCGCCGCTTCCTTCGCGAGCCTTTCCACCCTCTCCGCCCCCGTTTCCGGGTGATAAACAGGCGACGCATAAGGTCTAACCTAACGCCGTATCCGCCGTCTTTTTTCCTCGTTTCCGTGCCTCCGTCGCATCGGTTTATACCGTGCCTCGCAGATTTATCCGGCTGCGGCGACGCCGCGTGCAGGGGGAGAGAAAATCGGCACCGAAACCGATATCGAGGCGCGACGAAGCGACGTACGAGGGTGCGCGAATAATTTCCAGCGGCCAGAACGGCGGCGAATCGATCGGGAAAATTGAATATTCTCGTTAAGAAAATATTTCCACAGGCTCGGCCGCGCGGATTAAGCTGGCTTTGAATCGCGCCGTTTTCCCGGCCACCCTTCGTCAACCCGTCGCTACCCCCCGTTTCAAGCACGTCAACTGTCTCTTCTGTCTGGTCCCTGTGCCGTTCTCACATCGAGGACACGCGTTTCGAAAATCTTCAGAACGTCTGGACGCGAAGTTGCAATTAAAATAATTATTTCCAGAGTGCTTCCACGCCGACGAACGTATTTATCGACGATTATTTTGCCCTCCGGAGCTGAATTTTGTATAGAAAATCGGGCGTCCGCATCTTCGCGGAAGAAACAAAACCATTCCAGGTATTTCACCGAATTAACTCTTTGCGGTACGGAATTTCGGATTGTAAAATAAATCCGTGTTGCGTGGAAATTTTATTGCGTCTTGAATGAAACAAAATTGGCATAGAACAAATTTTTATAAAAATTAAATTACTTTTGCGATTTTTCGCATAAAATCAGGGAAAAAAGATTGTCGCGATGAACTTTCAACATTTGTCGAAGGCATTGCCAATTGCTTTACGTAGACATGACGAAATATAAACCTATTCGCGTGCAGCTATTGCGATATTTCATAGTAGGACTAAAAAGGCCCCACCATCCATTATGGTGCATCAAAATGTGGGACACCTTTATTAACCCTTTGCACTCGAGGATTTTTTCGTCACAGGAAAATAGTAATTCGAAGACTTTCGCCATAAAGTCGACGATAATTTTGAAACGGTAAATAAGAAATCGTATACAAATTAAGACATAGAATTATTAGGGTGACCGGTAAGTTTGTGCCGATTTCCGGTAGGTGGCGTAGACAGGTCTGAATATATCAGAACGATTGAAAACAAATGACATTCGTACATATCGTAAAAGACGGTACTTCAGATATATTTGGAAAAATTGGAAAAATTGGAAGGACGGAATTTTCTAGTTACCTGAAAGATGGAGAAAGGTTGTATTTAAATCTGCCGCGTTTCGACTTTTCTTTAGAAACGGCACGAACTTTCCGGACCACCCAATATTTTACTTTGATATCCCACGCGTCGTTGGATAATTGTAAATTTGATACATTAATTAATATCCAACTTTGGAATCTAATTAAATGGCGACTGAGAGGCGCCCCTCGAGTGCAAAGGGTTAATCCCAGCGTGCCCCAAAGACTCGAACCGGTTCTGGAAACAAACGTCAATAGCCATCGCGTAAATATTTTTTCCGAAATAATTATTAACAACCGGAACGATGTTCTACTTTCCACGTCGTTAAATATCACTCGCGTTAGTGTCGATGGCTTGTGAAATATTTATTTTACATCTGTACGATTTCGGTTACGGTTATGATTTTAGTACAGACGTGTCATTAGGTAGATCGCGTAGAACCGTGAAACAGTAACCGATTCGGGATCAAAATAGTTCGGACGTAATATCGATACTCGAATTCTGTCAGCTAAAAAATTGATATCTTCGTAGATTTATTTATAACCGTCGTATAAAATAGCGGTTCTCTGAAACCGTTGCAACAAACCGGAATCGATATTGCAGAAGTTTTCAACTGCTGGTCGCTGAATCGAATGCAAAAACGAAGGCTAAACTTAGAACTAGTTTAATCTAATCTACCGCAATTTATATCTCGCCACAATAGCATCGCTCGTTCTACGCTTTCGACGTTTAAGAAGAATTTTAACTTGCAACCACTCGAAACTATGGCGTACGCATATCGCGAGGACATATCTGAAAGGAAAGGAAGGAAATAAACGGCAAAAGGATGGAAATACAAAGTGGCGTATGACACAAGAGAAATAATATTTCAAGATATATGTAGCATGAAATTGGACCAGCGATAGAGAAACGTAAAAGCCAAATACAATATCAATATCGGTATATTATTAAACATACCGCGTAAAAGCAATAGCAAACTGCGAATTGAAATAAAAATTTCGCTTCGGTTATATCGTGAAATACGTTATTGAATAATCAAAAAATTATTATTTAATTACGCGCGGGAGTGGAGTATGGGTAAGGTACACAATGGCTACCACACGATACTAACGGGTGATCACCGCCCTTTTCATTTACATCTGCTGTCTACCACACGCGCGATGAAAATTTCTACATGTCCGATACGAAATCGAATCGACAAATAAGCTCGAGCTTGCAAGTCGCGACCTTTATACACTCGTTCGTTGGCTACCGAAAATCGGCCGAAAATTCGCGATCGTTACCGTTTTCGCTGATAATTACCCTCGCGTTATAATTGCCAATGATTCACGAGTTTTTCCATCCTTGTCGCGTATTCGTGCCTCGGGTAATTCGTTATTCGTAATAAGCTTAATAATGTACACATTTTTGGAAATTATAGCCAAATTTACGCTTTTACGTTACAACGTTAATCGTAATATCGAGGAATCAATAAAGGACGTACCGCGTAAAATCACGATAGTCGTAGGAAGCATCGGCCGAATGGCCAGAACCGGAACCCGCGTCGTAATTGTTTGCGGATGAAATTATTCGAAACGGAAGGTAAATACCGCGTCGAGTACATCGCTTGGATCGCCGTGAAAAAAAGTTGGCATAAACGAGAGAACCGGTCCATCGATCGCGATACGCATCTGCGGACAAATTCGTTGTCAGACGATTTCGCCACGAGACGTTTCGGGCCGATAACGACACCCCGGGACGTGTGCCGGAATTTCGCAGTGTTTCGAGGGTACTCGTGGCCCGCAGCGTTCCGCCCCTTGCGACCACGGACTTGACGGCTGATTGAAAAGTTACCGCGCCCCCAATCTGCAAGATGAGTCCCCGAAATTAAATCACTGAATTCGACGGGGGCGAGGGATGCCGTGACGGGGACGATGGACCCGGGCGAGATCATTCCGGCGTTTGTTTCGCGGACCATTAGGTCTCTTTGGGGGTGGCTTCCACGAGGAACGTCGAAGCTTTTGTGTCCCGAAAGAAACACCGCAGTGGATTGGTTAAATATCGTTAATCCCACGGTTGCGAGTATCGTCGGAATTACGACAGCAGAGGAAGCGTCCATTGTTCGCGGATCCCGGTCCGTCGAAGGTTCCTGGTTCGTCGGGACGATAGCCGAGTTAGCGACCCACGACACGAGGAACGAACGAGGATGATAGACAACGTGCGTGTCACGCTGCAATTTATCCGAAACGGTTTCGAATCGTAACCGTGGGGACCACCCGGGTCGATCGCATTAACGACATTTTTACGTGATAGCGTGGAAGACACGCGAACCGGCCCGCGGGCCCCTCGAAAAAGGAAACTCCGTTGGCGGAAAAAGAGCGGAAGCAGGACTAACGCATTTAGTTAATCAGATTAGAGGCGTAATTAGCGAATCGAGAAATTCGAGCCTGACGTACCGATGCACCCCTGGTCGTCCACCTGTAAATCCTTGGGACCACGTAGTCGCGTGGGTAATTAGCGATCGCAATTCGTTAATTATACGCATTAACGAGGGTTTGGCATCGGGACACGGTCCCTGATGGATCCACGAATCGCGTGGCTAGGGGCACGCGTTGATAATTAATTGTCGCTGACGAAGAAAACACAGGGACACTTGTCGCTGCGACGCGATATCGCCATGATACCTCGGCGGAAGCAGGGGCACCGCGGGGTACCGTGGTAATGAATTAAAAATCCTGGCTTTGTCTCTGCGAGAATTCCGACTTTTGCCAATGATCTCGAAGCCGACGTCGGAAAGGCGTGGATCACGGCGAGGAGCGGGTTTTTTCTCGTAATTAAAATCTGCCCGGCACCTTTCCATTACGCGAGAACGAGAGGCCAACGGGGTTGCGAGGCAGCAACTCGTTACAAGAGTTGTCCGAACGTGCAGCCCGAGAAAGGGAGGACATTCGGCCTGCATTATGCGGGGGTCACGCGCGTTAGGCCAACATAATATGCCACGGGGGCCTGTTCTTTTGCTCGGCGAGCACTCTGTCAGGCTCTCGAGCGGCCGCGAAAAGGACGCGTCGCAGTGCTAGGCGGGGTAAATGAAAAGCCGTCTTTAGAAGCCGGCGGAAGGCTAGATCGCTACGTCGGGTTCTTACGAAAACGAGAACAGAGGGAAGAAAAGATGGACGACGCATCGTGTCGCGCGACAATCACGCCGCAGCCTCGAGGTTGTTAAGGAAAGTAACCGACGACCTCGTTATTTTCTTTTCGGCCGGCCGGAAACTCGCGAGCGCCGATGCGGAGACGCCTGGTACCCGGTGATATTTTAACCGGTCAAGAATCGCCACGATGAGCACTCGCGGACCGTTTTCTTCCCGCAAAAAGGGAAAAAGAGAATCGCACTTTTTCCATTTTCCCGCGATGGCGTCCTCGATGGATGGCTTTTAGGATACCAGCTAGACCCGGCTTCGTCGCGACGTGTCGGTACGTTTCGTGGGATACTTTGCAAGGGCTCGATACGGTAAGCAGACGCGGCGTCACAGCGGAGCTTAATTAAGATTTACGAGCGGTCTGGACGTCACGACCTGCGACCTCTATCGGTGGAGAGCAATCGGAAGCAATTTCGACGGGGTGCGTAAGACATAAACCATTCCGGCACCTACGTGTTCCCGAGGAATCGGGCTTCATCCACGCGGGGTGGTGGCGAGACCGCAGAGGGGACGTGGAAACGTCGAACGGAAACTGGGAACGGACCATCTCGTCCGCAGTGCGCTTTAATCAATGCTAACAATCCGTTTATTATTCGAAGGGTGGAGCGAAACCGAGGGATAGGGATGACTTTTCGCGGAGCTTGCGAGGGTCAGTTCCCTCCTGCAGGTCCACGAAATTACGTTACCGCCTCCGAGTGACGCCAAATCGGCGCGGTTGCTCCAACACCCGAGTAAGGGCCCTCGTTCGTCTTTAACGACACAGATGGTTCTGGATTAAAATCGCTATCCTCACCGATGGTCCACGGTTATCTTACGTAGACCCCAAACTCGTATCTCGCGTTTCTCTAGATAGGAGGGTCGAGTTCTGATGCGTCACGAACACTGCAACTCGCTCGGTGGGAGTTTCGCGGGGTTGTAGGGCCCGTTTACGCGATGCGACAGTGTTACTGGAATGCGGCCTAGCCTAAATTAATAGAGCTAGACCTGGTTAGGGTTGAACTGAAGAGTTCCGATGCGTTACTGTCTCTCGCGCCGAGTTGATCGTCGTGGGTCTGGTCGTGATGCTTGTCTTGTCTTCGTGGAACTTTTAAAAGCACCCCCTTGTGACTGCTGTTTCGGTGGTTTTATTGTATAAGTTCTTGTTTGTCTACCGATTGGTTGGTGTCAAATGTAAGTCTTCTTATTAGTTACGAATAATATTGGGGGTGTGTGATAGCTTCGACGTCTTTCTGTGGCGGTGAATGTTTAAATAGCTTGGGTCCTTATGCCTATCGTCTTAAGAGTGATTTATTAGTCGTTGCTAAGGTTTACGCAAGTGGTGACTAGGTGATAACGAGTGTATACGAATCAAGGGACACTAGCAATAAGGACATAAGCAGTCCTCCACTTAACTAGGGACGTGCAATCCTGGAGCCGCAACACGTGCAGTCCGCGGGTCGAGAATTCGCGAAAAAGGTAGCACGATCCTCGGAGTCGGTGTAAAGATATCCTCGTAATTTTCGAGAGTGTACGTTGGTCGAAACGAGTTCTTTTACAAGTTACTCCTCGAGGAAGCTCTCTGTGTGCGTGACTCGTGGCAAGAAAATTGGGCCACTCGTCCGAACGCAATTAAAGTTCCAATGCGGCTACCGCTGATTTATGGATCGTAAAGGAGATTCGTTACTCGTTCAGATAGTTCCCTTCTTTTTAAACAGCATCCACCCGATGCTCCTTTCTTCCTCGCGAATCGCCTCCAGTTGCCCCTGCATGGTGATTTCCGAGTTCGTTACTCCGTACGTCATCGCGAGCGCGTAATTCCGCGCACGCGTGACGAAACAATTGCAAATGATTATTGCTCGCGATAATATCAACCGACGTCCTCTTCACGATCGAGGAAGGAAGGAACGGTGCGCGCGTGCAGCCCGAGTGCACTCAGGGCTCGCGCGTGCACTTTTCGAGCAGTGCCCACAAAGACGCCGCGGTTTTAATTACAATGCAATTTTCTTTGCCTCGCTCGCCCCTTTGAAACGCTGTTAGACTTCCACTCGAACACACGGAGCAATCACGTCTCGTAGTCGCGAGCATCGGTCGAGCTGGTCTCGTGGCGACGCGCCGCGACGTTTTGATCCGCGAAGATTAAAGGGACCCCGCCCTTTTCTCTCCCTCGTGTATGTCCCGATACTCCGAGCCATCCCTTAGAACCGCACCGTGGTTTCTACCGCAAGTGTGCAAATATCCCAGAGTCCCGCGACTATTCTCCGTGATCGCCATCTTCGGGGCGCAGACGTTCGTCTTCCTGCAACCCCGAGCTGCGTGCGAATCCACCATCGGTGGACGTTGTATGCGCAACGTTTGTTGGCCAATCGCAAGGATTCTTTACCGTCGTAGTAAACGCTAAATACTAAAATAAACTCTACATCCTAGCGAAGTGGAGACCACCCCTTCCCCTGTGTTTTGTCTTTTGTCTCCTGTTTTCTGGAGGCGTCTTGTGATCTGCGTGGTTCTAAACAGACAGGCCAGTTCTAACCCTTCGCCAGTTTTACCACCGTTTTCACTGACTGCTATTTCTTTGCATCGTAATCTCTTAACAGTTACGAAACGTGATCTGCGTGGTTCTAAACAGACAGGCCAGTTCTAACCCTTCGCCAGTTTAATAAACATCTATACAGTTTTACCACCGTTTTCACTGACTGCTATTTCTTTGCATCGTAATCTCTTAACAGTTACGAAAGAAGATCCCGCGACGCCAACGAAGGGTACCTCCCATCTTGGCGAGTATCGCGAAATCGATTCGATCTCGATATCCTATTATTTTCTCGTGAACGGGTGATCGCTTAGGCAACTACTCGTATCCGCCCCCATTAGTCGAGATACCGCGTAGACCCCATTTGCGATCCAATTCGGGCTGATAAATTCCAGAAAACGCACGAGTCACCGGCGGAATAGGTATCCCTGCTGGGGAAGAGGTCGCAAGAACTATAATGGATTATCGGTCGAGGGGGGCTGATCGGTAATCGAATATCAGTCGGGGTTAAAATCCATCAAATCCTCCTCCGGCGTGCGTCGACGCGACAAGTTACTCTCGCTTTCCTATCCGTCCATCTCCCCCAACGCGGATCGCTCGGTGCCCGGTGAACTGCAGTCTCATTGTTATCGCACGGTCACGACGTTCCTCCGCACGTTTCATTGCGCGTGCTTAACGCAGCCCTGTTGGTTACGAGCGTGGTCAGGCCAGAGATCGTTCCCCGGAAACTCGGCTTTTTTACGAGGATCGAAAGCTCGCCGGTGGTTGGCCCGTGGAGCGGGCAAACGAGCCTACGACTGCCGAGTAATTTCTTCGCCGTCCTTTAGGAACGACGTTCCCCGGATATAAATCAAGGAGACCTCTTAAGGGTGGCGTGATTCAGCGGAGCGCTTTTGTCGTAGCCAAGTGGTCCTTCCTCTCCCGTGCTTTTCGCCCCGATACTTTATACCCGGTCGGTCGAGAAAGTCGTTCGGAATCGGCTGTGCCTCGAGGAAAACTGTGAACCACGCGTCCCTTCGTTGTTTCTTCCTCTGGCTTCGACTCTCTGCGCGCTATCAGCGACCGACGATCATCGACTATCCACACCCCGTTCGTTTTTACTCTATAGCATATACCACGGTGCACGCGGTACCCGATGACGGGGGACGGATGATCGATGACGATGAAAAGTTAGGCGCGGCAAAAGCTGGACGACGGAAGTGGACAGTGTTACGAGAACGAAACATTCGTAACGTTATTGTTTGGAGGCGGACGAAGCTCGCCGCTGTAAAGGCTGACGTTCCCATCCGTCATGATGTCGTCGGGCATCCACGAGCCTTTCAACCCTCATAGAGGCGCCATCAGCGGCGGAACCCCATGTGCGCGTGGCGCGAGCGTAATCGTGCACCAGGTGCCACGCTAACGTCTCCTAACGAAGGACACAACCCCCGTCGTGCTTTTCGTCCGTTCTCTCCCTTTCACCTGCCCCGTCCCACCCTCTGCCTCCGCCTGCCTTTTTTTCCTTCTTTTCTTTGCCAACAGGAGAGGCAAGACACTCGGAAAGACGGGCCTGCTTCTCTTAACAAGCATTGAGCAACTCTCTCTCGGTACTCGGGACGTAAAAGGGACTTTTTGCTTGTTAGATTGTTTGCTCTCGTCGAACGGGGAGGGCAGAGGATTCGGTTTTTGCTCCGGAGTATAACCCGGCGTTCGTCTTCTTCGAGAAAGCGCGCCACGCTTCCGAGGGGAACACGCATCTTTTTGTCCATCCTCCACGGCCGATCGGCTCGTCATCCAGAGGATCGTGAGATCCTTCGATGCTATCGCGTCGGTGGATATCGTTATCGCGCCAGAAAAACTGCCCCCGAATAATATTTGTTCGCGCCTGTACCGCTAGGGATCCTTCCTCCCTCGAGCCTTACAGCGCGTGATTTCGTAGGTTTGTAATAGGTAAGCAACCTCGATTTCTCCCTTCCTCTCTTTCCTCGTTCTCCGGCAAGGTTCATAAACACCATGAACCACGTCATCCTCGTAATCGAGAGGAAAGCGTGTCTCGCAAAATAGACCGTTGCGAAGTCGAAGTTGAGCGTCCGCTCGGTCCAGGATGTTTGGTAGTAGTTCTTCTCCTCGCGTATATCGAGCGAGTACCAAGCGGATCGGCGCCTTACGCGTTCCTCGCCAAGTTCCCACGAGGACTCCGTGGATCGTTGGACCGAGTCGATGAAACTCGGAGATTTTTCCGAAGCTGACGGACTTGGAGCAACTACGTGTCCGCAAAGATGGCGTCGTACGGCGCGGATAGCAGGAGCGTTCACCGTGGGAACTGGTCGTGTTCTCCTCCGGATCGTCCGAAAGTTTTCGTACTTGGACTGAGCGATTCCTTTGCTACTTTTTATCGTGGATCGGGACTTGTGCCGTGCCTTGGTCTTCGTTTTTCGCCAGGCCGCGAAGTTTCGTCGGGCTCGCCGCTTATTCTTGTTAAATCAACGAGGCCGTTTTATTCCTCCTTCTACTCGCCGATATCTTCTATAAGCGGCATAAGTATCCACACGGATATCTCGGCAGATTTTACAAATCCTTTGGCCAAACAAGTGGCGAGGATCTGGCAGGTGCCATTTGCCATTGAAATCCTGCTGCCATTAGAGACGTCCGATCTAAATCCCGCTGGCATTTGCGCACCGGATTGTCGTCTTATCCTCGTGTCTCTCTCGTCTCTCTTTCTCCATCGCGCTGCTTTCTCTCATTTTCTCCAGCACGCGCATCCTCTCCCCTCGTCCAGGTTCCTCGCGTTCACCCTCGTGCATTTCGGTCTTGTTATTTCACTACTCGTCCCTTCCCGCCGGCCGGTTACTCGGCAATGTAGAATTTCTCGCGGACCGTTTCTGGCAGCGAACGTTACCCTGTTAAGATCCACAAAGCAAACAGCGGCCGGGAGATAAGAGTGTCCTTCGGGAGCTCGCCAAGGATAACAGAGAGCTTTAAAAGGTTCGTGACGTCCTCGGCAGCACTTTCCGTGCGGGCGTTTTTCGAATTCGATTCGTCGCCATTCGTCGCCATTCCTCGCCATTCGTCGTCATTCGTCGCCCCGTGGCACCGTGTCGCGCGTTTCTTCCCTGTTCCCACGTTTTTCCGCTTTCTCCTCCATTTCCTCCTATTTCCCCGCGTGTACGGTGCCAGCCGAGATTAAAGTTAAAACCCGAACGCGAGCGAGTTCTCGCGACTCGACGACTCGCGTATACCCGAGATCCCATCGGTAGATGCACGCACGATTTCCTTCCCGTTCGTTCTTGCAGCCGTTCATTGAATTTCCAGAACGAACGATGGATCTGCTTCCGGTGCCCGACGACTGGCGCCCCATTGACAACGGCTGCTTTTCAATTCGGCTTCTTGTTACGTATTCAATTAGTCCGCGAATCTCGCGCATCGCGGGTACGTTCTGGCCCACGTTCCTCGAGACGGCCGGGAAAGACGGATAAGGGTCTTTCGTTGGGAGTCGAGTTGGCAAAATACGGGAATAATTTAAAACTTTATCAACGCTCAGAATACCGTATTTCCTTGGCCCGGCTGGGAGGGCATTAAAAGGATTAGTTGCCGGAGAAATATCGTACGGGGTCAGAGCACGGCAGCTTTTCCCTATAGTCGAACGAGAAAATTCTGAAAGGGAGGCAATCGATACCGGGGATCTGGCATCTTTTTACAAGGGTGTAACTCGCGTGGTCATCGCCCTAATCTATTACTCGCGTGATTTCCGACGATGTGATTACCCGTGGCGTCCGGTAAATCGTCGTTAACCGTTTCCAGATACGTCGAGCGATCTCTTACTCGCTTCCTGGATTTTTATCCACGAGATCCGTCGAGGTCCAGAGGTCCCGTTCCATCGGATACGTTTTCGCGTTTTCCCGTGCGGCATTTCGCGGCTGTTCAGTCGGGGCCGTCTCTCATTTTCGTAGATGCAGCGAGGCGAGAGGGCTGGCTGTGTCCCGCGATGATTATTCGGAGTGATCGGGGGATGTTCCCAGCGCGGGGCAAACTCGAGCGTAAGAGATTGCTCTCTGCTCCGCTTTTCTATCTTCGACCGTTATCCTCGAGTTTTCCCTTTGTCTGGCCCTTTGGCCCCGGCGGCCCCTTTACCGCCCCTTTACCGCCCCCTTGCCGCCCGCGTGTCAGTCAGTCAATCAGCGGAATCTAGCGGTTCTACGCGCGCCCTTCAAAAGCCCTTAGCGGCGCCGATATTAAAAGACGCGTCCCTTATCCTGTTCCCGCCGGCCCTCTTCTGTTTCAACCTATCCCGGAGAAATGGATCCTCGTCGTCGCCATGCCTACGGAATCCATCGCTCGCGAAAGATCCGGCAGGAGTTGGGCGTCGCGACGCCGAGAGTCGATTCGCGCGGCTCTGCTTCTCGCGTGGAAACGTTGTTATCGGCCAACGTGACGAGCTGATAAGTTATCGCGAGAACGTCGCAGCTGCTGACAATCGCGGTGGCAATCTAACGGCGTATCGGCTCCAAATTGCAATCCTTTCGCTGTAACAAGCCAGTTTATCCCGAGAAAAAGCCCGCTGTAAAACGAGTAAAGACATCCTCGTTCGTTCCCCAGGCAACTAATCGTCTCTAATTCGATCGTCATGCGTGAAGCGAGTGGATAACATCGAGACAGGTCAGTCCGCTGTGAAAATCGGATACGTTCTGGCTCCGTTAACCCACCCCTCAGGGGTAAACTGGAAATTCAGTCAAGATTTCGCGCGATTTTAACACTAGGTTTATGGACGCTACCTGTGTATACCTATTTCTAAGGATACCTGTCAAATTGACAGGTAAAGGAAACCACGTGCCTTTCTTTTTAACGGTTAGTTTAATTTAAAAACGATTATATATTATATTAACAGACTTAATATAAGTTAACTAAATCTGTTACCATCGCGTAATTGGAACAACCTTCCCGTCAAATTGACGGGTTCTGTGAATCCAGTGTTAATACATTGCGTACCGCTCACGAGTTTTCTCGTGCTTCGCGCGCCATCTGTTAACTCTTTGGGGCACGCTGGGATTAAAAGTGTCCCACCTTTTTGATGCACCGTAATGCATGATGGGACATTTTTGGTCCCACCTCAGTCACATTATGTGATTCCGTTATTAGTAAAAATATACCAATTTTGTTTCATTTAAAGCGCAATCAAATCTCTATGCAACACGGGTCTGTTTTAGTATCTGAAATCTTATCGCGCAGTGAGTTAAGGAAGTTAGAAAGTAAGTTAAGGACCTTAGACCTGTCAACGCACTGTCTTGTCAAAACGTGCGGTCTCTGGCGTACGTCTTAGAGATTTCTATGCGGTACGCAGTGTGTTAACTGAGGGTTAGTTGCGAGTCACGATCGACGATCTCTCTATCGACGATTGCTCGTTCGTGAAATAGATTAGCAGATGGACCTATAAGCGGACAATAAATTAGGTTTCCGGGGATTTTTACCGCGCCATTTTTCTCGCGTCGACCGCACATAACCTCCTTCTCCAACGCGATTCCTCGACTTCTCAGCGTCCCGGCTGTCTTGCTCTCGCGGTGATATTTGTCGCGTGGCGCTGCTGGCGAGCTCGGTTCCCGGGATCGAGTTTGTTACCTGTCTTTATTTCGTGTTTGAACGCGGAACTTTGTTCCGGGCGCGTTTGCACGGCAACCGAGAGTTGCACGGCGAGACCAGACGACCATTTACGTCGTGCCAACTCCTTCCATCTTCTCCTCTCCGTTTTCTCGCTCGGTCTCTCTCGTCCGACAAGCTCCCGTATCCACCACCCTCTCGCCGCCGCGCTGGTGGTGGTTCCGGGGAAAATATTAGCCGCGGGCTTCGCAGCGTTAAAGGGGAACGTTTAAATTAATAATTCGCAAATTGCCAAGAGAAATGCCTCTCGTACCTCTCAGGACCACCTTCCCCTAGACGGCGCGTTGCTCCTTTCCGCGCGTAGTTTGCGGTGTTTCGGCGCGACGGCGAGGGTGGGACCCGCGACACGGGTCAGTCCGTCGACTCGAGATCGCTATTTTCGACAACGAGCATCGATTAAACGGCTAATTAGCCTCGCGAGCTGCTCGCGGAGGATTCTCGAGAACGTTCGAGCCTCGACTTCGTTAGCCTTTCTCGGAGGACTCGGCCTCTCGCTTTTTCGAGTCCTTCAACCGAGTTTCTCGGAAACCGTCTCGTTCTGCTCGAGATTAATTATGCTCGCGGTTGACTCGTTATTACGATCGGGGACACGATTTCTCTTTTGTCGGGGACGATTATCGGTCGTGGCGTTGCACACTGTAATCAAGCAGCTTTTTTTCCGTGCTCGGGGTTCCCGATGCCGAGCGATAAATTCCCATGCAGCACGTGGAACGTTTCGACGCGACGAGGAGAGAGAGAGAGAGAGAGAGAGAGAGGAGAGAAGAAAAAAGGAAAAAATAAGGGAAATATAGTTTGGAGAGGGACGAAACTCCGGGGGACGTTCACCGATTTCGCCTAGCGCCGCTAATAATACTAATCGATCGACTGCCTGTTCGAAGGTAGTCGTTTCCTCTACGGACACCCCGTGTGTACCGCGCGAAACCGACTGCCGGGATAATTTTAGCGGTAACCGTAATTACGGGGCCCCGTTCGCAGACACGGCACGGGCCCGGATCGAACTCCGCTGCTCCGTAACGAAACTTATTATTGCCAACGCAAACAACGTCATTATCGTCTTCCGGAATGGAACTTTCAAAAATTCTATTAATATTTATGCCGGCAGGGTACGCGCGAGCGCGGGCTACCGAGAAACACGCCTCGCGTTTCGCCAATTTCAATGTCGTTACCCGAGGTGCTCGAATTTCCACCCATCCCGTATCTCTCGCTCGCGAATCCCTTTAAAATCGTAACATGATTGATAGCCATAGACGGATAGCACGTAATTATCGGTCCCCTCGTTAATAACGTCGAAGCGCGTGACCCGGGCCGAAAGAGGTTTATATCGTTGGATTATTAAAGACGCGGCATTCGAGATGGGCAGGTACGAACTCGCGAAGTTGGGCGGGTCCATTAATTTTCGAAAGATCCAGTCCGAACGCGAGAGAAATAATCGGGGGAAACGCGGAAGATGTTCCAGGGGAGACACACGAGAGCGGGTGTGTGTCTATCCTCTGGAAAGCTTGTAAGAGACTTTCTAACCGATCCGATGCAATATCCGTCGCATAGTCGGATCGGATGGTGGCGCTTGGAATACGTTCGGAGGACTATCACTCTCGGCGCGTATACTTTAGAAAACACGCCGGTCTTGTTTTATTTCTGCCGAGCGAGCGAGGGCGCGGACGATCGAGCACGTGTACACGGGAAATTGAAGGATGAAGATAAATGAGAATTCTGACGCGACGGACTATCGATATTGCGCGTATCGCGCGGTCGGGGACACGTCCTCCGTACCCGATCGGCTGTAGCAACGAGTCCCGCGTGAAACGATCCACCAGGCCGTTCTTATTTGCAACCACGACGCTTCCGGTTCCCTCTGTCGCCGTTGCGGCGTTTTCACCTCGCGTCGGCCAACCTCTCCCGTCAGGTTCCGACCGTTCGATCACGATCGAGACCCGATTTTCTCGCGCCGAGCGCGCGTTAGCCCCCCTTCCTTTGGAATATAATCGAAAGAAAATCGCTGGCAAACGCGAACGGAGCCGCGTTTCGCGAGACTTCCCCAGGGCTGGACAACCTTTCTCTTTAATTATATTTAATAATGGCAGCCGTGTCTGCAGCCGGGAAAAGTCGATCGTTTATTCGGAGGAGGTACCCCCCGCGGTATTCAGGCCAGTTTCACGCGTCTCGAAAATCGCTCGATCCTCGCGCGCGAATCAGCGGAGCGATCACGGATGAATTTTCAGCGGGGTTCCGCGGCGATCGGCCCATGGCGCGAGCGACCGGTAATTTCGGAAGGCTGCCTGGATAGATAGCGAGGGGATAAGAAAAGGGATTGTGGGTTAAGCATCCAGACACGCTTTAACGAGGCGTGCACGAGGTAACGAGACTGAATACAGGCCTCGCAACCCTTTCTTTGTCGGCGCAGGGCAAAGGCAGGCTGCGATTCCGAGAGCTGCAGGCGGCTTTTCAACATGTTAATTGTATATTTGAGGTGAGGTGATAAACAAGGCTGAGGCTCGGTAGCTCGCTGCCGTTGGAGTCTTCATTACAGCCGGTAATATATAACCGCGGGCCCCCGAGGGGCACTCTCGATGTTCTAGAAGAAGTTATGAACTTCGATATACCCGGTGACCCGGCAACGATCGCTCGACGAACGCTCTCGATCGGAGCTCGATCAGCGGAATTTGATTTCGGGTCAAAAGGCTGTGGCCATCGAGGCTGCTCGAAAGGACCGATTACCGTCGGAATAATCGACCGGCAGGCATATTTCCCTTAATGCCCTCGAGCTTCCTTACCCTCTCGTTCTGTCGTCTCAAGATTTTACACTCGAATCTTAATTCGAATTTTAATTCGCGATATTGGAGCAGGGACCGTAATTGTTCCCCCGCCGAGCAGGCGGTTGCCAGCGCGCAATCTCGTCGAAAGCGGATTCCCGTGAGTTCGTCGAATCGTCTAATCGCGATCTCGCATCTGCCGGTGCCACTGCCTCGCAGCGTATTCTGGATAAGGGCTCCAACGTTCCGACGGAATAAGACAGGCGGAGAGGGAGAGAGAGAGAGAGAGAGAGAGAGAGAGAGAGAAAAGAGGGAAAAAAAAATGAAAAAGATGAGAGAAACCCGCGTGATCTCGGTTGCATCGTGAAAGCAGCTCTCTCGCGACGCGCACGCATACAGGCGCAATCGATTGGCCTTCGGGGTCCGGAGGTGCGAACCGGTTCCTCGAGCGCGACTCGATTTTCGACGTGGAATTCGGAGCCGAGCGGAGGAGACCGGCTTCCTGCAACCCTCTCCAGACGCTCCGGACCCGGGGTTCGTTCGGACCGCTTTTCTCGGGACCGGGCGAAAGAAGCACGAGAGTAGTAGTAGAAGAGGAAGAATAGACGGAGGAAGAAGAAGCTGCGGCGCTTTATCCGCGAAACAGAGGTAGACAGAGACGCGAAGGCACGCCCCCTCGGTGTCAGATTTTATTTATCGCGCCGTGGCTTTTTGTTTCACGGTAAATACCCCGGGCATTTAGGAGTAAGACGTTCCCCGATTTATGGTCTCCGGTCTGTGCCTCGGGTCCCTCTTCTTCTTCCTTTGCTCCGTCGAGCGCCCTTGACTCGTATTCTTCTCTCTGCTCCAAGCGTAGGATCCTCGTGGATCCTCGTGGATCCTCGTGGATCCTCTTCCCCTGGGTTTCGGCCTTCCGCGTCGCCAACCACTCGTCCTTGGTCGAACCGCGTACGCGTTCGCTTCGGGTTACGTGGACACCGTGCAACGTTTTCATCTCTCGCCTCTTCTGTTTCAGATAAACATGGAAGCTGTCACGTCCACCGACTACGACTCGTCGAACCTGAGCAGAAACTTCAATCAGGTGGGCTTTAATACCTACAACTATTCGCAGTTCGAGGAGAAGTACAAGCCACGGCAGGCGTTCAAGTACGGCGACGAGTATCTGGAGTACGGTCGCAACTCGGTGAGGCTTGGACCGAACGAGAGGTTCGCGAGATTATCGTCGAGGCATCAAGACGGTGCCGGGAAGATCGATCAGAGGTACTTGCGGAGTCACTCGCAGCCGGAGAGACAGCACCATTCGACCCACGAGACACGGTCCAAGTCGCAGGACTCGCGCGAATTGACCTTCTATCAGATCGATCCACCCGTCAAAGTGGAGAACGCGCAGCAGCACCATTCCAAGGCTCATCGCTGCGCGATGGAGAAGAGCCAGGGCAAAAAGGAGCTGACCTTCTACGAGATCGATGGGCCGGCGACGCAAGAAAAGGCGAAAGACGGCAAGTTCGAGGGTTGCAAGGACAGAGGCGACAAACGGGACAAGTCGCACGGTGTCCAGGATAAAGCGATCCCTCCGAAGCACGCGAAGCAGGGCCATCAGGAACAGAAGACGAACGCCCCGCCGAACTATCAGCTGAATAGGTCTCAGTCGGATCTCACCGAGTGTCAGCTGCCGAATTATTACAGGCATCAGAACAATCCTTACATCGATCCGCCCAAGTACCGACAATTCGACCGACCGCCGAGGTACCAGGAGACGCCACCGAGATCAGAACCTCCGCCAAAGTACTCGGAAGTGGCCAGACGTCAGGACGACTACAAACGCGTCCAGGTGAGTAACACTTTTCCCCCGCTATCGAATCCCAGCATCGAATCAACGATCGAGCCAACGAATACCTCTCGTATCGCCCCGAGACATCCCGACCAATCCCGTTTCCCTCTTTCCTCCGACTCGCCTTTATTTTCGGTTCCCTTCGGCAACCACGATCGCGGAAGAAACCGCGCGAGGTCGGGACGATTAGCGGTTACGCGTAACGTTATCAATTCGACAGGAGGAGAGGGGCAAACGTCAAGGAGGTGGAGCAGGAGGAGCAGGAGGTACAGGAGGAGCAGGAGGTACAGGAGGAGGAGGTGGAGGAGTAGGAGGAGGGAGCATAGGCATCGGTAGCGGTAGCGGCGGTGGCGGTGGCGGTGGCGGCGGCGGCGGCGGCGGCGGTGGTGGTAACTCTAGCAGGGGAACCAGCGGCACTCATGGCGCCGAGACGCCCTCTAATCTGGCCAGTATCACGCCAACCGCGCGAGAAGCAACACGCGGTCCTTCGTCGCGGTCGCGACTCCCGTACAAGTCGTGCGACACGCGTTCCTCGAGTAACAACAACAACAACAACAACAACATCAACGGGAACTCGAACAAGGAGGAGACGTATCAGGATGGCAGCGAGGAATCCGAAGTGATATCGACGTCGAGGTGTCACGCGGACTCGTCGAAATCGTTCCACCATCATCAGAATCGGTGTTCCGGTATCGGTGTCGGCGGTGCCGGAAGCGGAGGCGGTGTCGGCGTCGGTGTCGGCGTCGGCGGCAGCGGTGGTAGCGGTAGCGGTAGCGGTTGCGGTACCGTTTCCGGTAATGTCTGCCACGGTGGTTCCGGTGTGCCGTGCGACTCGACGACGTGCGACAGGTACAAGGGTGCCGTGGACTCTCTGCTGAAGGCCAGCGAGGCGGTGCAAGGTCGTCTGTGCGACAGATCGATGTTGAAGATCGAGAAGTCGTCGACCAAGGCGATTCTACACGGCATCGAGGGGCTCGGCAAGTGCGGGGATAGAATGAAATCGGCGCAGGAACTCGGCTACGGGAAGCACGAGACAGGCAAGTCGAAGAGTCACGATGTCGGTCACGGATTCAAGGTCGAGAACATCAAGTACTACGGCGAACTGAAGGGTTACGATTTCAAGTCGTACGGAACGATCGACAAGCCGGTGGTGGTCTCTGCCCACGAGAAGTCTCATTTGCACGGGCCGGAGAAGAACGGTCACGACAAGTGTCACTCGAAAACGTCCTCCTCGTCCGCGATGCAGAGTTACGGCCTGTCCAAGGTCGCCGGTGAACGTCCCGCGGAGAAGAGCGTGTACGCCGATCACTATTATCACCGATCGTCGCACTCGAAGCCGCAAAGCGCGTATCAAGTGTACCAAGAGACCAAGTACTCGTACAACGTGAGCGGAGTACCAGGGACGCCGGCGCAGGCCAGCGCAGCCGCAGCTTTCTTCGCAAGGTCAGTTACTCAATCTGCTATACTACTCGCGATCACGCGCGTCCACCTGTTTCCGCCAAAGATTTACGACTCTGCCTTTCATTCTTCCCTGGTCATTGTTCCTTCTGGCTATCTGTAATTGTCCGCCGTCTGGCTACCGTTTGTTTACGTGACGCCTCCTTCGGCTCGACGTCCGTTCGTTCGCCCGGCAACCGACTTTATTGTTTACCCGCAGCGAAACGTATCGTCGTGACACGGAATATTCGCGTAAACGATTCGTCCGTTCGCTCTTCGCCAAATCGTGACTTTCGGCTTTTCGACGCGCCGTCCATTGTGTCCATTGTTTCCCTCTTGACACTAACGACCGCTTTATTCCGAGCCAAGCTCTTTACCAACCACCACGGATGACGATTCCCGACGTTTCTTCGTTAAACGTCTCCTCCTACGTCCGCGTTACCGCGACGGGAAACAGCCATCGAGAATCTCGGGAAACAAAGGGATGGGGAACTAAATACGCAACGAGCGCTCAATTTTCTCCGTCCTCGCGCGAACGACGCGAGGAGTCTAGAGGAAAGAATGACACGCAGAGCTCGGCGTCCTCGCGAACAATCGCGGATTCACGAGGAACAATCCCCGAAAGGTGGCGGTTGCGGGTCACGCTAGAGGGTTGCAGCCGGGTTTCTCGAGACGTCTGTAGCTTTGATCTGCGGGGCACGCGCGTTTTCGACAGGCGGTTGTGGAGTGAAAAGCGCGTATAGCTGGGAGCTCGCGTGAGAGCGTCGGGCCGAGCATAAATCGCGTGCGGTTTACGCGGCGGGATAAAGCTTCTCCCGGGGATATCCGTGTTTTCCCTTTAACCACCGCCCTGCCCGTTTAATAAACCTCACCTCCGGTTGCGATATTGCACTCGAGTTGCACGGTATTCTCCGGCCGCTTCTTACTCGGGTTCACAGGTGCGCGCGCGCGTGCTCACACCACTCGCGCCGACACGGTTCGCGATCGCGGTTGTCCGCGGGCACGAGTTATTAGTCGAAAGTAATTACCAGCGGCGCGCTTAATAACGATCTATCGCGAAATCGAGACTTTCTCGATCGCCTCCATTAACGGAAAGTACAGGACACGGTGGAAGGCGCGCGAGAGATCGACTTCACGGACGAGTTCTTTCGCGTTGCCCTGTGGGAAAAAAAGAATCGCGGTATGGAATGTCCGCGGCGAGCGCGTGGCGCGTTAATGAAAGCCAAAGCTCGGCGATTTCGAAGAAAATTCCGGATCCGGGAGCAGAAATAATCGCGTACGGCTGCGCCTCTCGCGGCAAAAATCGCGCGGAATGCGTTGGCCGGAACGGCGGCAATCGGCCACGATAAACGCCGCGGCGTCGCGATTCCCGCTCGATCGGGCTCTAAACGAGCGAGCGCGAGCAATCGTATATCGTTAATGGATAGTGGCATCGGCGACACACAGTGGTCCTGAGGAAGGCGATCGTGACCCGGCTACGAGAACGATTCCGATGGACTCGTCTCGCGGGTTCCAGTGGCGCCTCGTGTCGTTCCTCCCGCTTCCATTGTCGGTCATTCTTCCTTGCTCGTGCCAGGATTCTTCGGAATCGGTGTTTACCGTCTCGTAGGAAGTGGTCGGGTGCGAGGAGAATTGAAATTAATCGCGCCTCGACGAACCGGCCCACGGCGCGTACCTGCTTTCTTCTTCCTGCGACTCTACTACTGGCTTCGTCGGTATCCGATCCAGGGAGGGGGTCATTCCGTGTCGGTAGATCTCGAACGAGCAACTACCGGAGACAATCGGCGCTGTAACGGCTTCGCCAATTTATTTCGGGTGTCGAGCGCGAAACTTGCCTCGTTTCCATGTCCATGATCGGTCCGCGCGTGTACCGATCGTCTCGCAAAGTACCCCCGGTCGTCGGGAACACCGACTTCTCTCCGAGAGTCTTGGCCGGGACACGAGTACCGTCCCGTTACTTTCGAACTTCATGAATATTCGCCGAACGATCGTCGTCGCCGCCGCGTCTTCGCGGATCGAGAGGATGCGCTTATAGTCTCTCGTGTTACCGGCCACGAGCTTTTCTCCTGTCTCCTTTTTCTTCGCGTTATCTCGGCGCGTCAATTTCCCGATGGGTTTGCCCCGGGACCGTGGGACAAGTTGGAATTTCAGAAGTTGGCCGGGGCCGCGGCGGTAGTCGAACAAGTCGAAGTCTAGCGGAGCCGACGCGACAGATAAAATTGACCAAGGGTGGCGCGGGTCGCGTTCCCTCGTCCGCGGCAGGCGAAGCACGGGACGGAAAGGTGAGAAAGAGGGAGAGAGAGGAGGAAAGGTGGTGGGCCAAGTCTGCCCGTATTGTTAACCGTCGTGATTTTATTGGCCCTTTATATTGCTTTTGCGCCTCTCTCCTCGACTCTTCGCTGTTCGACTCTTCCTCCGGTCGCCAGGGGCTCTTCTTTATTTCCCTGTCCTTTATCTCGGCGGCGCCTCGTCGCGAGAAGACGTGCCCCGGTTGCCTCGAAACGATTTTTACGAGACGATTGCTTACCGCCTCTCTCTCTCTCTCTCTCTCTTTCTCTTTTTCTCTCTCTGTGGAAATTGCGACACGGCTGCTCGTCGAGGAGTCGCCTGCTTCGCGACCGTGTTGCGCGTCATTGTCGAAATATCGCCGGACCGAAAAGACACGCCGAGACTTTTCGGCTTGCCGATCGTCGTCGACTCGGAAGGAAACGATCCGACGTCTCGGTATTGAAATGCGCCGTCGCGTGCTCACGGTTTAACTACGTTCCACGCGATGAGCGTGTAATCCAACGGAGATCGGCGAGCCTCGGAGGAGAACGGCGTGAAGGAGAATCGGGGAAAAGGAGGGAAACATCCGGAGACTTCTTCCTGGCTGAGTGACACGCGCTCTGTCCTATACATATTTATGCACGCGACGACGATTGTCTCCGTTTCGTAGAACGGAGTCTGGCCTTATGAGCGCGCGCGTATGCCAACCGATCGTATCGCCGATAGCAGAGCGGACTTTAATTGGACAGGTGACATTTCCTCTTCAATTTTCTCGCGTTATTTCGCCTGTTCGCTCGCCGAAAGGATCGCTCCTTCTCACGGGAGTTGCTCCCATAGCTGTTGGACGATGCTCCATACCCGGTCGCGACGCGTCCCGATCGAAATTCCGATCGAATTTTCGAATGAATTTTTCTCGACAGCCACGGCGCGAGTGGTCGGTGAACTCGGGGAGATCTGAATGGAAGGTCCAGGAACGACCACGAAGGCTGGGGCGCTGGTCCAGACCGGCCGAATATATCCTGTAGGTCACCGCGGGTTTGAACTCTCCGTTCAACAGGTAGCGCTCTCGTAGCCCGGGTTTGCCAGCGACCCGGCCCTCTCCATTATATTCATATCATGTAAATGCGCCCTACCGCTCCGACTGCCTCCCATTTTCCACCCTTGCGCCAGACCAGACGCGAACCTGTACCAAATAGACGAAGAGAAAACGAGTACGCTCGCGAGACGGGAACGGTGCAAGGAGAGAGCGAGAGAGCGGGAGAGAGAGAGAGAGAGAGAGAGAGACGGACGAGGAGGAGAAAATCGTGCGACGAACGGAGAGAGGCGGAGGGTAGATCGAGATGGGCGAAGGTAGAACTCTACTTTGCATTTATTCTAATGGGATAATACTCGGTGTCTTGGCACCCGGTCGTGGCACCTCGTTTAGTATAATAATTCCCGGGAATACGTCCGCTCCGCGATACCTTCGATTATCTTCGTCGAAGAGGATTTGTAATATCCTTTTTCCCACCTCTACGGCGCAGCCAGTGCGTGCGTGCATGCGTGCGTGCGTGCATCCGCGTATAGGTGCACGCACGCACGCTAGACGCCGAGTGTCGCCGCGTGGGCGACACGCACGTAGGCCTGTCCGTCTTTCTTTTATAACGCCAGCCCGTGTTAACGCATCGACTATTAACTTAAGCGACGTCCGTATGTCACTGTAATACCTACACGGGTTGGACCGGCTATAAAGGATCACCGAAATCACGCTAAAAGGTTCCCAGGAATTAATCTCCCATTTAAAACGACCGTTCACGATCGCGCCGGAAGATTTAAGGGGAGGTTCGGTCGGATTGCCGGCAGAGAACGATAACCTCACGGGGTTCGTCTTGGTTCCACGCGTCGATAACTCTGCGCCGTTTCAGCACGCGTCGGCTCGCGGACCGAGCGAGCAATGAACGTAAGAAGACTGGGACGAGGGATTTTCGCCTCGGTCCCGATTGAGACCTCGATTTCGCCAATTAGAGGAGAAATGCCCGTATTACCTCGATTAACCGACGGAATCTTAACGAGTTTCACGAGCGATTATTAAAAGTCGATAGCTCTGTACGCGCGTACACAGCGTGCCGCGAATACGGGCTGAGCGAATCGAGACGAGGGAAGAGATTCAGAGAGAAGCCAGGTAGAGGGGCGAAGTTTGCAATTACGTTACCGGACGTAGTCGCGGGCAATTATGTCACAGTCGGGTATCGATATTACTTTTCAATTTGATCCCGATGCGAACACGCTAACTCTTACGCTACCGTGTACGATGACGTCTCGTCGCTACTCTTCGGCTTTCTTCTTCATCCCAGTTCTTGGCCGGCTTTTTGCTCGGTTTGCGCGACGCTCCCGTTCATCGTTCTCTCCTCCGTTCGTGACGCCAATTAACCGACAGCGACGTGCACGCGGACACCTATGATTAGCTGGTTAAGTCGGCGCGATGCGGATATTGAAATCGCACGTTGGTGTAATTGCGAAAAAGGAACAGGCAGAGCCGGGTGCCCGGTGAACTTGGCCTAAATTACCGCCGCGCTAAGTGGCTCCTACTCCGTTTATTATTTATGGAATAATAACGGCAACGCGAACCGATGTACCTGCTGCTGAGACCAGCCACCGTTTCGGGTCCCCCTCGTCCCCTCGCCCGCCCCCTTGATCGCGGTACCAAGGTGCAACGAACGCGTTACCTTTAATCGTGCCATTGTAACGCTAATGTCCCTTTGCAAATTCCGCTTTTCAACCTTAATACCATTGTCGTGTGACAGAAACCGGCTGAACGTGCTCCGGTTGTTCTTATCGGTCGGTTTTATATTTACTTCCGTAAGGCGATCACGCGGCAAACGCGAATGGAATCAAAGTCTATTACCACGTGACACTCGCGTTACGATATCCAGGCACAGGTAGAAAAATTGGTACACGCGATTCCGATCGCACGGGAGCAACGGCTGATAGCTAATGGCTAACGAAGCACCGTCCCATAAGTATCTCAATCTCTGCGCGGAATCGGGGATCGCGATTAAAACGCGAGTTAAACGACTGCTCTGTGTAGCAGCTGTGCATCGTACGTAGCTACGTGACCGAGCGTTCTCGTACCTGTCGTGATGCCAGGGTTGCGCGAGAGTCATTAGTTATCCAGCATTATGGCCCGGCAACGATTCGAATCAATTTGGAGGTTCGTAACCCCTGCTATAGGTGGGTCCCGCGACTGCTCCATATATCACCGGACGTTACCCGAACGAGATGGCGGACCAGGGTTCACGGGGTGAAAGAGAGATGGAAATTTTCTTCGAACATCGAGATTTCAAGCGACGTTGGCACGGGGGGGTTCGGGTCCGAGAGGGAAAAACGATCCTGACGGGCGCGCAATTTCGTCGGGTCTATTCAGCGCGAAGGGTCCCCTGTTTTCCCGCGCGAAGCGAGTTAAATTGTTTTTTAAATAGAGATCTTGACGGTTTACGGCGTTGATTGTTCGGCCTTCGCATCGAGGCAAATTGCACGGCAGACGGGTGAAAAGAAGCGGAACGTCACCGCGATCGTGCGTCTCGAGCGGGACAATGACGCGGTGAATTGTGCCGGGGAATTTGCATACATGTAAATTGAACGTACACGGAGCTCGCATCGGCGCGCGCTGTAATTATCAATTATTTTCACCCGTTGTGCTCGCGGTGTTAATTTAACCCGGCGACCTCTCTCGCGCCCCGTGTAAACGACTTTTCAACTTTTCGCGGCTAGCTCAGCTTTTCGCCGATTAACTCGCGCGTTATTAAAGCACAGATTTCCCCGCGACGCCTCTTTCCGGTTAGGGCTCCCTCCCCACGCGAGGAGACACGGATGGCGCCGGTAGTCCTCGGGATGGAGACTCCGTCTCTTTACTCGCATCACCGCGACGTTATTATACAAATATTTTACGGTTACGAAGCTAGCGAAGCAATCGTGCTTGAGGGACGGACAGAATTTAAACGACGGCTGACCATTTAGTCGCTCGAATCACGTGCGGCAGGAATTTTTCGCGGGACTCGCGTCTCGCGATTTTCTCATGGCCACGCTCTTGCAGTCAGAGATCGAAAATGAATTCTTCGGAAGGGGGCGGCAGCAGCGACGCGACGGTGCCGCGAGACTGATATTTAATAACGAGTAGGTACCAGATAGCTTTGTTTATGAATACGCGCCGAGCGAAAGCAGCTTTATGAAAATACGTCCGACAATGGAACTAATAACGCGAAACGCAATATGCTTTGTGCGCCGCGAGGAAACTAACGAGAAGACGGGGGTGCAGGTAGCGCACGGTCATGAACAGGGGGGGTCGAAAGTCAGAGTTCGCGGAGAGGATGCGGTAAATTTCGGTGTAAATAAAACGTTCTCGCGGTTTTGTCCATTGAATCGGTGAAAAGTTCGCGTGTGTATGGGTATCGCGTACAGCCGTTGTCCGGCTAACGTGTACGCGTGCACGGGGCTTCCTTTGAAGCCTCGAAATATTTTCATCGAGACCTTTCGTGGGACCGTTTTCTAGATTCAATTATAGATCCCCGACTACGCCCGGGAAAAAGGTCGGTCGCGTTGATAAATCAGTGCGGCGAGAACATTCGTGCAGCGATACAGAGTCCTAGAGGTTGTTTCACCTTCTCCCTTCTGGGGCAAAGTGTCACGATTTCGAGATAATAACGGCAACCGGGGACCAGTTTCGTCATATTTCCTTCGCGCGCGCGCGTTCCCTCGCGCGTAGTCTCGCGCCAAAATCTCTCGCATCTACCTTTCCAGGTGTTTTTTTCCCCTTCCTTTCTTCGCGACCGGCGGAAGCACGATTGATCCGTTCGTTGTTCCCCGGCTGTGCCGGTTACGGTGCCCCGCGCGCGATTCGGAGCACGAGAGATCGCGTACGTAACGGGGTGACGATAAAGCGGCTCGTGTACACTGGGCAGCCGCGCGACGGGAATCGCCATGACAAAATAACGAACAGCTCAATTAGGCGCGCCGTAAAATGCAAATGTATGCGCGTGCCGGCTCCTCGGACGTGCTAGCCAAGCTTTTCTTGCGCGAACGTGCACGCGTGTTCCGCGTGGCGATGCGACCGTGGCCGACGCTGACCGCCCTCGAATTTATTATTCGCCTCGCGGATACCACTACTAGCCAGCCTCTCTAGCGAAGGGTTCTCAAAAGGTCGGCGAAATTTCGAGATCTAGACGCGCGGAACGTTCCCGATATTAGCATTTCGCTTGCGGGCCGGAGCCGCGGATCGCGGGAAAAAAGGTGAACTTCGACGAGTATAATGTTCAAAGGATATTAAAATTTCACGGTTACCGATTCCTTTGAAAAGCACCGTGGTATCGAATACCCATCGCCCGTGCACACAAACCGCGCTAATACACGCATCCGCGAGCGCGACTCGCTAGACACGCGAGCACGCGCGTTTGTGATTCAGCGCGTGGGTAGAAAAGTCGTTCGTCCGTAACCAAACGGATGTAATAACTTTAATTGTTAATTAACGCCGGCTTTGTGTCGGACACCGAGGAAGCCCTATGCCCCCGCCCCCCGCGAATATTGCTTTGCCGCGCTTTGTTCTTTGCCCGTGGAACTCTTTGCGATTCAAATGTCATTTCCTAAGTCTCGCGTTGCGGAGGTAATTAATACCCTCGAATTTAATAACACCAAGTTTGCGGGTACCTGGCTGGATGGAGATTTATGTTTTTAATTAGCGCCGCTCGGCCCTCTGTCGTTTAATTATGATCCCCTGCGCGCGGATCTTTCAATTTCCCGCGTTTCAACTCGCCTATTTGAGCCGCTGAAATCCACTCTTCTTTCAGCCAGACGCGCCTCTTGTTCAGGCCTGATTAGGCCCATTCACGACCGCGGGACCCGGATGCGTTTGTTCTCCTAATTGGCCCGCTTACGACCAATTTTTATCCGACGATCTTGTCACGTTCGTTCGGACGGAAACGCGATTATAGATCACGATTGCTGATCGAGATCTCGATTCCCGGGCTAGTTATACGAAATTTGGAACGAAATTCTCGAACGAGAAGATCTAGGGAACACGGATAGATAGATAGGTTGACAGTGCTGCGGGTCAAGAGCCACCCGCTCTTGAATGGGATTCGTGGATGGGATAGATGTTAGGTTAGGCTAGACTTTATAGAATTCGCGCAGCGTAACTTTTTACGTAATACCATGGTCGATTCATCATTCCGACCACTCGATCAACGCCGTAGGGACGTTGCTCTAAAAGGAATCCACGCGAGAGGAGGAGTAGGAGGAACTGAGAGAACAAAACGCTGGCGCGACGCCTGCACCTTCGATTCCCGGATCAAAGGTCTCCTCTCGGGTTCACCGTGAGCTCGATAAGACACCTCGCTCCTCGTCGAGAAGCCGAAAATCGAGCAACCGATCGCCTCATCGGGGAACGATAATACCTCACGCGGAGTCTCGTTAAGAGACTCCCCCTAGCAGGGACGGGGGAGGGAGGGCGTCTTTTTCCGGCGTTTGCCCGTCAATCTTGATCGTTGGACCGGCATTAGTATGCCGGGCAGGTAGGATCGTCGGCGCGGAGATCTCCTGCCACGATGTCGCAAGATCGGGCGAAGATAGAGAGAAAGCGATTGGCCGATGACCGGACGTATTAAGATCGCATTTGGGGACGGATCGGCCTCCTGATGGATCGCTCGTCGATTACGTGGTCTAATCCGACTTCTATGACTACGGTAAACTAGGGTCACCGGGGCATAATTTGTCATTCCGGTCTTGTTCGCGGTCCCTCGTCCCTCTGCGTCACCGTCGCCGGCAGAAATATTTTCGGTTTCCTTGCTCGGATCGCGGAGAAAAATGGTCCCGCAATTTTCCCCGTGACTACTTCTCCTGGCCCTTTCGTAACGAAATCGGACGAGGCTCGGGGGGGTCGAGGAACCACTCGCGAACCGGACGCGCGTGCAGGGAAAAGGCGATAAAACGCGCGAACGCGAGGCGATATATTCGTGTATCGAGTAGTATAGACTAGCATAGTCGGTAGATCGAGCCAGACTGCTGCGGCCGATACGCTTTACGAGACGCGAGACGCGGCGTTTTCGAGGAAATTTAGGGTAGCTGGAGGGTCGTAACGGTAAGAATCGGAGGCCGGTATGGTCCATTAAGCGCGGGAATATTTCGTACGCGTGTCAGCCTCGCGACAGCCCTCTTTCCGCCTATCTCGCGCATCGAGATGTCGGCTCTCGATACGACCGGTAATATACGCGGACAGTCTGCAACCAGACCTTCCCGAGTGATGAACCCGGGGGACCGAGACGCTTGTCGACTCCGAGCTCGAATTCGGTTATGGCCGATCGCTTGGCGCCGTCTAAGCTTTTTCCAAATTTCCTCCGCGCTTTTACACCACCGGACCAACTTATCGCTCGGGATATCTCGGAGCGGACGTGGTCGTGGACCGATCGTGGTGAGCGCGCAGCTCTGCTTTAGAAAGTCTCCGTGGAATGGTGGCCCGGGGCAACCCTTGGCGCAGTTATAGTTGGATAACGTCTAATAGATGCACCTCCGTATCTTTAGATGGGACCTTAAAGCCGGGGCGTACGAGATTAGATCGATGCACGTGGGTTTACGAGGTTCCCTCTGTACCGAGAGAGCTGAGCGATCTGGGAGAAGAAGTCGCTTTCGACCGGGCTCGTTCGTTACCGACGTGTATGCCCGGAGAAACGGAGATGATTAATGATGGTTAGCGAGGGAGAGAAGCCGCTGTCGCGTGTAAGAAGATCAAGACGTCGGTGTGTAGTACACCGGGTCCAGGACGTTGCTCGGTTGATCTGACTCTATTGGCCGGTAAGCGGCGCGTATTCTCGCTGGAATCGCTGGAAGAAATCGAGCCAGCTGAACAGCCGCGCTTTCACGGCGCGGGAAAATCGGCGGGATTACGCAAGCGATCGCGTCGAGCGGACAAGCGCGATAGTCTATCGAGACGGGCGCGTGTCTCCGCGGAGATAGGGGGGCCGAGGTTCCCCGATCGGGATCGGGAATCGAGGGTCCTCGTGCTCGGGTATCGGCCCTCGAGCTCTGTTAGCGTCGACGATCCGTCAATTAGAAATCTCACGTGGTACCGGCAACACGAGGCGCTGCTCGGCGTACGTGCCGTTACCGCTATTATCGTTGCCATTATGCGCCGTTACCGCTGTTACGCCCGTCGTTATTTCGATGGTCACGCGAGAACGGTTGTCTCTCTTACGCCACCTATGGGGCTCGCGTCCATTTTCTACCACGTTTCCCGTCTCGAGATCCAAACGCCAGCAGTGTCTGCTCGCTTCGTCGAACGCGTGTTTGCCTCTAGATTGAAATTTCTTTTCTCCTCGGAGGAAAAAAAAAAAAAAAAAAAAATTAAGAAGAAATGGGAAAAAGAGGAGAAAAGAAGAATAAAATAATAGAAGAATGATCGAGTGGAAGGACGATGGAGTTCGATCTGTTCGCGAGCTTTCGAGGTCGGAGTGGCAAACGAACCGGAGACGTTGCACGCTTGGAAAATCCATCTGGCGAAATGTCGCGACGGCGGAAGCGGTAGGAAGCAATCTTTCCGCGAGAATCGAAATCTGATACGCGACGCGGGGACGTTAAACGATGGGAAAAGCTACCCGGCGGTGTACGGAGAGATCTGGTCCGCTTCGATGTCAATGAAGGAGGATAAATAATGCCCGAGGATTCGGTCGGGGCTACGCACATATTCAGCGGGCACGAGGGGCAAGGATAAATCCATTTTCTACCGCCGCGGAATAAGATATAAGCGTTATGTCAGTGCCGACCCCTCGAGCAGGCTTTCCGCCCGGTTCCGGCCGCATCTTTCGCTTCTTCGCCGAACCGTCCGACCCCCGGGCGAAATCCTTGAACCGCTTGTTCGAGATTTCGAGGGTCAGAATTGGGCGCGCGAAAGGTTAGGAATATTTAAGAGCGTATCTGCTCCTTTCCCTTTTCGAAATTTAGGGGACGATGGCGGTCGTCCTCGAATCGGACAAAGTTTCGGCTGTTGCCGTCGTACGTGAGAAGGGCGATGCCGAGAGAGAGAGAGAGAGGGAGAGAGAAGGAGAGAAGGATGGATTATCCCCGGATTATACCCGGTTCGGAGAGTAGTAGCGTTCGTCTTGCGGAGGAAATAGGAACGGAGAAAATAGAGTATCCATCTGCATCGACGGCGATGGTACGGAGTGCATACATCCCGGAGATTATTTACAAACAGCGAAGGAGAAGCGAGGAGGAAAGAGTACGCGGAAACGCGCGGCGAGTGAGCGTAACAGCGAGCGGAAAATAATGAGGGCCCGTTCCCCACGGGTCGAGGGAATATCCTCGCGTCAAGGATCGCGTCACGGTAGTCTGCCGACTGTTTACACTCGGAGGGCGAAGTAAGTGAATAAATTTAATGGGTGTCATCGTCGCCCGACTGTGCTTCGGGATCCAACCAAATAATAGATTATTTTCGTCCGTAACGCGAATCGAGCTCCTTCCCTCTCTCTCCCTCTCTGTACCTCTCGGTTTAGCCGTTGATCGGAGACCACCCCTATCGCTCGCTACCACCGGCACCGGTAGAGGGGTTCATCGAAATTCAACGGTCCGGTAACGAGCAATTAAATCGATTAGCTTTCTCGACACGTCGCGTGGTCAAGACTAGTTGCGGTTCGGAAAGTGCAGCGCGCGCGGCAAGCTGCTTGTTTACATCTAGGGGGTGAAGCGTGTAAATAAAGTTAATGGTTCCAGCAGGTCGCTGGGTGGCGCCGGCAGAGAACGGGCAATTAATTACGGGCGAAAAAGGAAGAGGGGCCAGGGACGGGGATTAAAGGTGAACACACGAGGCGGGGCGGGGTAGTTGCGGCGGTGGACGATAGGTTCTGGAGCCGTTGCGGTGGCACGACGTTATCACGGTATCGTGCAATATTGTAATTATATTGCCGCGCGTCACGACAGCGCGCAGCGTAGCGTAGCGACGAAAAAATCCCGCGGCCACGATTCGTCCCGGTGAATGACGGCTATGCTCGGCCGATTACTCCGTTTTCCAGGTCGAGCGTGACTTACCTGCGTCCTCTGTTAGGCGGTGGCAGCGACGACGTCCACGACGGCGACCTTACAGTCGAACGAATCGCAATCGTTGGAAACGCCTTCCACCGTTGCGTGAAATAACGAAACTGACCCGACCGTTTGCCCGTAATATCGTTTCTGCTCGCGATATTCGAACCCGATGTCGCTTATCACCGGTCAACGACGCCGGCTCACGGGCAAGGGTTGCCCCTCGAAAAACGAGGGACGCCCGTGCACGGAAGTCGATCGACACGGACAGGAACACGGCAGAGTTTTAACTTCCGTTTCCGTACACGTTGTCTCGAGGTACAAAGAGAGGTTTCCTCGTAGCGCGAGTGCTCCTTCTCGACGGAGCCCTCTATTGTGGCCTCAGGACCACACCATCCGAGTCTTCGCGGAGGATTGCCTCGTGTCCTTTTGACTCGTGCACACTCGATGCCGCTTGTCACCGCTTGGCTGATTCTTGGCAAGGGCCAGTAAATCATTCTTAAGACAATGAGCCCCAAATTGTTTGATCATCCACCACCACCGGGGGATGTCGAGGCTGACGCACACCCCTCCGATATCGTTAATAATTATTGTAATTAGGTGAAAGGGAAGAAACGCAGGGCAGTTTTTTGTTTATATAATTACGTTTTATTCTTTACACAACTATACTCTCTCGAGTGACTGACGGAACGTTCTAGTCATAACGCCTGTTACCAATAAATAATTGAAGCGACTGATGGCGTCGTTGTTTCTACGTTGGTATAGTCGATATCTTTATTATCGATTTCGCCAACAATAATCAATCGGAAGACGCGCACCAGCTACTTGTATTTCGCATCGGCCAATCAGTGGGCAGACAAAACTTATAAAACCACCGAGACAGCAGTCACCAAAAAGGGTCTTCTAAAAGCCAATCACGCAAGACAATCACCTTAGCGCGAGAGAACCACGGAATTCTTAGTTCAACCCCAATCGGGTCTAGCTCTAGTAACACTTTACCGACCGCTAGCGATTCTTCCTGGCACCCATCATGTAAAACCACTCCTATATAAAAATGTGGGAACTTACAAAGCAACGCAACTGACGCAACTGAGCGACGTACCTCAATACCAAATAACAAATTACTGTTCATATAATAATAATGACTGTTCATCGCCATAGCAACCGATTAACCCTTTACGCTCGAGAGGTGACTCTCAGTCACCGTTTGTTTTAATGCTGTAACTTAGATAATGGATAATGATAATTATATTAAGAACATCGAAATAAAAGTATTCTATTCGTTCGTTTCTCACGCAAATTCACGATTTTCTTTTCTTAATTTTAGCATAAAGAGTATCAGTGAGCTTATAAAAATCTAAGAAGAGCTTCGAATTGCATCTTCACAACGAGGAAATCTTCGAGCCCAAAGGGTTAATAGGCGATCGGTCGGTACACGTCGGCGACAAAAAGCCGACTAATAGGCCATCGATCGGTAAAGTGTAAATTTAGAGTAGGCCGGATCCCAGCAACATTGTCTCATCCGTGTAAACGGGCCTTACAACCCCGCGAAACTCTCACCGCGCGAGTTGCAGTGTTCGGGACGCAACACCCTCTGAGCCGGGATGGAATCGCAGTCGGTAGTAAATTCCGTGATCGACGTGGCAATTCGAAAGTTCGAAACGAGTTGTTCTTCTCGGCGAATTTCTCGGGAGAATATTCATAGTCGAACTAACCTCGAGCTACAGCCAGAATTTCAAATTCTGCCATTCTCGCGTTGCAACTAATCTTCTACTCGACTCTGTCAATCCGTCGAATCCGAATTGCGATCTCGTTTCAAACGGGTAATATCCGATCCCGATATTTAAATCTTGGAGAGAAATTCCGTCGCGGCGGTATCACTCGCGGAAACGTAGACCGGAAGACGTCTAGCCGGTGCGATCGAGAATGCATATTCCGTGTCTAGTTACGCGCGTGTTAATTATCGCGAAGGGCAGAGTAGAGAGGGTGGATGCGGGTATCGCCTTATTTGCATTCTTGCGTCTCGAGGTACGCGGAATTCGCGATCTCGCTGCGCAAACTGCACACCGCGTTTCATACCGTGCGCATTCCGCGCGGAATCGTTGCCGTCTCTGCGAGATTTCGCTACTTGTCGACCGTACAGGCCGACCTCGACGACGTTAATTACACAGCCAGGTTGTTCCACCGGTGTTGCGCGATTTATCCGCGCGTCGATACGGAATTACGAATACCTGCCTGGTTTTTCGTCTCTTTTGTTTTTCACCGGCGCGTATCTCGTCTCGAAGCTACGCCGACTGGCTCGTTCGTCATTAGCGATCCCGATCGACCGAGTTTCTTCGCGTTGCTTTTACGCGTGTCCCGAATGGAACGCGACCGGAATGGCGCCATAATTCCTCCGCTGCACGGGCGTATTTTTTCGCGGACCAAAAGGCTGAAGAACGCGTAACAGCGGAGCGTGTCATCGGTGTCTTCCGATAATTGCAAAACCTCGCGACCCCCGGCGCAGCGACGGTCGACCGGCTGTCAAAGTTGAGCAATAGCTGCATCGATGCACGGCATATACGAACTTGCCTAACAACTTACCCGTCGATGAAGTGTTAATTACTCGATGTCACGGTGTTTCGTGTCACGCGACTGTTCCCATCAGCGTGGACGAGTTTCGTGTCGTTGTTGTTTGCGGACTCCTCCCGATAGCTCGGCGTCCTCGCAGCCATTTCGATATTAGGATCGACAGAAAGATAAGCGCAAATGATCCGGATAGCTTGATCCGCGCAGAAAGCTGCTGACGGATCTCTCCTGTCGTTCCATTTCTCCCATTTTCCTCCCCGTGTATTTTCAAATTCCCTTTCAATTCGCGTCGTACGCGTTTGTCAGCGCGACGGCCATTTCGATATTAGGATCGACGTCAAAGAGTGACCCGAAGAGCGAACAGTCGACAGGACTCTTACTCGACGAACAAAAGGCTTGGCGTTTTCGAGCGTGCAGCCATTCAGCGGCAGTCATTTACACCGTTCGCTTAACCCCGATTCGACCATAGGCCATAGGGTCGTGGACCCCCCCTGGGAAGGGGGCGATCGGTGAATCGGCGAGGACGTCACGCAGGACGATCACACGCGTTTTAGGGGGTGCGCATTTCACGCGTCGCGATCGCTCGGCGCGTAGTCTTTTATCTGAGATGGAGATTCAACCAGCGACGCGAGTTGACAGTGTTATGGATCACCGGGGTGCGTGCGAGCGTGCGTGGCTGCGTGCGTGCACTCCGCGTGCGTGCTCGAAGACCGGTCGTCGACGGTCCGTTCCGAATCGTCGGTTTCCCCCGTTCCTCCTCCTTCGTCGAGTAACTGCTTCCACCGGTAAGGATCTCCTTTCCAACCACAGAGTGCCGCCACTAGGTCAAACGGAACGAACACGCTCGATATATCCCGGTATATACGTGGGCCGGGTTAGGGAGCAGCGCGTGGTACGTCGAAAATTAGCTCTTTCCGTCCGAATTCGTAGTACCACTTTTGGCCCTTTCGGCCATCGACTCTTCCGCGCCGGAACGAATCGACCGTTGTAAACTAGCCAACTTGGCGGCCGTTCCGTCGTTTTTCCGTGACCCCGCGCCATTCCAGGAAATCGTTTTCCGAAATGGCCCGCGAGCGATCGTCGAATCCCTTCCGATAGTCTCGATGTCTCGCGGAAGTTAGATATCTCGAAGCATCGCCGGATATATCGCGTACCTTCCACCCGTGAACCGTTTCTGCTGCCAACGTCGTTACTCCTCGGCTACTCGCGCGACGTGTTATTACAAGTGGACGTTATTTATAAGGCGGTGGTAGCACGACGCTGCATTTTCGTGCAACTTGCCGTTGCGCCATTATCGAGCCTCGTAGCGTGCTCGCGAGTATTTGTCATCGGTAGCCACGGAGCGAAGCAACGACACGGCTGCGTGGCAGTAAAGGATTAAAGCGTCGATTAACGACAGTGGGGGGTGGCTGTCCTCGCAGCTTCCTCGGAGGGTCGCGACGCGAGCGGAACTTTGTTCGGCGCCGTTTGTCGTCACCGTCTGCCGGCACACGCGTGCATGCACTTGAGCCAGCACGCGCCGCTCCACTTACAAACGCGCGGTCACTCGGCATTGTTAGATTGCTCGCTAACACGACATTAATACATCGCCGGAGAGTTATGTGGCCGCGACATGGCAGAGGCAGGGGAAGGAAGGTCGGGACTTTGAAAAATCGTCTCATGCGCTAAAAGCATCAGAGATTAAAATTAAATCCGGTCGCCGCCGCCACCCTCTCGATACACTACTACCCTCCTCCACGCCCTTTCTCGCTCGCGCATTCGAGGGCGCGCTGCGTGCTCGAAACCCGCTACATCCGCCACCGCTACCGCGTTTCCACCCCATGTCCGAAGGGTCGGCCGATTTTTTCTTGATAATTAAACGACGATAAATTACGCCCGCTAATCTCGCTCCATCGAATTCCAAAGCGAGAATTTTTCACCGAATATTTCAAAGTAATCGCACGCCTGCTCGGCCCCCTTTCCCGATCTTGCTTCCTCGCGTGTTAGTAAATTCTCGCGGAAAGAGGGGGCGAAAAAACGCCCATTAAAATTACTCCCCTAAACGATAACTGTATACTACATCGCAATATCTGGGATAGCGAGTTCCAGCTCGGACGAATTTTTTTTAGCGAATCGGAGCCCTCGTTTCCATAAAGGCGAGGGAGCAAACGTGCTGTGTTATTCGGAAAATTTTCCTTCGCGGGGGGTCCTCGTTCGACTTCTTTCGCTGGAACAGGTTCGGTACCCTTCGACTACGGGTATAAGCGTCACCCGCGAAGCGCAAACGGTCGTAGAGCCGCGGAGCTAATATCCGGACACGTTCCACCTAGATCGAAAGCTCCCGGCGATCCCTGTTCCAGTGACACCGTTTGCACGCCCCCGCGACAGCGATCGAAGGCTGAAAGGAAACGGTCCAGTTTTCGGGTCTTTGAAAGCCGAGCCGGCGTTTATTTGTTTCCATCCCGCGTGCTAGCAGGAAGTCAGCGCTTTCCGATCTTTTTGCGCGCGACCGCTCGAAGGTTTTTGACGGACCGGGCAGAGAGTCGTTCGGAATTTAATTACGGTACCGCGACTGGCTTTTCGGGTGAGTGACCGGGCCGAATTTACCGGCGTAGCGGCGTGGTTAAGCCGAAATTGCCACCGCGCGCGGCTACACGAGCCGACGCACGAGCCGATAATTGAAATGCATTTTTCCGCCGGCTGGAAAGCGCCGTGAACCGGTGTATTTAACCCGCGACCTTTCGCCCCACCGTGGAGAACGAGTTTTTCATCCCAATTTGCCCCGGCTAAAAGCGGCCGAACCCCGAATTAGACCGCCTTTCCCGCTCGACACCGTCAATCGCGTGCCATAGCTTTTCCCATCTTCGTTTCCCCCTCTCTCACCCTCGATTTTCACCGAATCTACGCTTGCCAGCGTCGAAGCACCCGAGCGCGGGCGAGTCGGTTACTCCCGGGACACCCGGTGTGTTCCATCGATTGCGAGACTGCAGTTTCCTACGGTTATCGTCCGCGCTGGACCCGAACCGTTTTCTACGGCCGCGGCGAAGGTGGCGGTAGCGTTCCATTTCGTCGGGAGAAAGGAAGTTTCAATTAAAAATCCATTTTTTTCCCCCCATACGCTAATGGGGCGCCAGTTTCATTAAGAGCTCGTCTTTCTCGTTCTTCCCTTTTTCGCATTTTTCGCTTCCTTTTTTCATTTCATTTTTCCCGCCCGGGTTTCGAGCGGCGCGCAATTATTGTGCGCATTCCAGTCATTAACCCGCGCGTCGAAGCCGCGTTTCGAACGCGTTCTTTTAATTTTTAACGTTATTCGCGAGTTTCGGGATCCCGCTGTTAAGGAACCGCGCGGAACGGCCGCGTCGGGGACGAGCGGCGAGGGCGGAAAACACGGGAGATGGCACTCGTCGGAGCGGAACCCGACGATCTCGAATGATGTTTCTACGGGAATTCGACTCGTCGGAAAGCCATGATAATTGCGGCAGCCAGGCTGTCAGATTCTCCGGCAAGGCGGAATCTGTTCGATGAGCCATTAAGAGGCGAGTCGAGCGTCGATTGCACGGCAAGATACTGTTCTTCCTTCCGATTCCGACGTTTCCGTAATTGCCAGCTTCTGTCGGCGGATCTTACCCCACGCTGCGATGGGGAACGCGGCGGGACGGCAGAGGGCAGGGATGAAAGATCGAGAGATCAGCGGGCAAAAAGGAGAACGAAGGGGAAAGGAGACGGGCTAATCCCCTAAGATAATCCGGTGCGAAAACAAATTAAAGATGATAATGCTCGGATAATGGGTTTTTGAGCATCGGTCTGTTCCTGACTTGCCCCGTCGAACAGGCAATTTCGATTTTCCGTGGCTGAGATTCGGCTGAGATTCGGCTGAGATTCGGCCGGGCCTCGCGCCGCGGATACGCCGCGCGGAGGGGCGAAGGCGTAGGAAAGAAACGCGGAGGGAAAGGTGGAAACGAAATCACGGAGGGAGGATAAAGAGCGGCAGCCACACCCTGTCGCACCGCCACCGGAGACAAATATTATTGGGACGAGATTAATCGTTCGGGATGAATCCGCGCGGTGGAAGATCCCGCTTGTGCGAGGCATCGGCCCGGACTCGCCTTCCCCTATTCCGCGTACGTATTTCGAGGATATTGGTCGGAGGATAGAGGTTTCCAGTGTCGGAGGGTTGGCTGCGACCTATCGAACACCCATCGCGCTCACCCCATATGCAATTTCGCGCGATAGCCACCGTTGTCTCAGGCCCGCCGCGCCATCCCTCTCCCCGGGTTTACGCGAATCGGAGACAATCGGAGCGGCTTGGACCGGGGTGTTATCGCGGATAATGTATGCGAAACACGGTCTAGAAGCACGCTTATACCCACGGGAGGATAGACACGGGCTTTATTCCGATTCTTCGGCCTCCGCTTCCGCGGAAGACGAAGCATTCTCGAGGGGTGCATCGAGAATGCGGCCAAGGGGTTAAGCGATCGGGCCAAGATTCCCCCGCGGCCTACCATCTATTCAGACAGCCAGGCAGTTGCCAAAAATATCCCAACTATTCGGACCCATTAGCAGCCGGGGATATACTGCTGCGGGATTCGTGGTTCGTCGAGCGGAGGTTCTCGGACAATCACTGCCTCTCGTTCCATCGCTGCTAAAATTCGCGCCTTTCCCGTCACCCGTTCACGCGACCAACCTCAAGGTAGCCTTGATCTTGGATGCAACGCCGTTCCCTCGATCGATGCATCGCGACGCGTGTTCGACGCCCAATTAACGCGCTCGTTTGTCCGACAGAGGTGTAGTAAATACGCCGTGGACTATATAAATTGCGCGAGTTAGGCGGAAATTACTTCGTTACATCCCGTGGACGGTCTACGCGTGTCGACTGGTTAACGAGCAAAAATTCGAACAATGCACGGAAACAGACAATAGCCGCGTTTCCATTCTTTCGAGAACGCAGCGTTACACCGCGTCGAATAATTAACGATCAATGCCACAGACGAACGGCAACATTTTCCGCAATTAAGACGAGAAAATGGCGCGACGTCGGCCGCGCGATAAAGTAGCGAGCCGTGGGTTGGTGTGCCAGAGCGGAATTCCGCGAGCACCGCGGCCGCAACGCATCGACGCGTGGACGCGTGACGCGTTAGAATGATCCCCCGAAGCGGCCGGCGCGCGTGTCCGCGCGGCCACGGGAAAATATTTTACTCGTCCCCGTCGCGAGTTGTCCGCGATGCAAGATGTACGAGAGTTCCGCGCCGCGGAGGGGTAGGCCGCCGACGGATTAAAAGGAAAAGAGAGAAACAGCGCGAGCCGGGCAGCGTTTTGATATTCATTATCGGTGGCAGGTTGTCAGCGAACGAAACATAATTACGGCGGCGGTTGATCCACGAGTCTGGCCTCCGCTCTGACAGCTTCCTCCGTGCGTATCCTGTCCGACCGGTATCTCCCTCTCTTTGCCAGCAAATTATATTCATATTTGGGGGATTACGCCGACGATCCCTCTGGATCAGGAGAACCTTAAAGGGCCGGCGTTCGCCGTGCTAATTATTTCCCGGCAGTCTTCCGCTCAGATTGAATTTCTCCGCGGCGGACACGGTCGAAGCGATGGAAATTGCTCCGGTTTTCGCGTCGTCTTAGTATCCCGTACTAATTAGCTTGCTTGCCGGGACAACGTGGTCGGTCCTTGGACGTCGAAACGTCGTATCCGAGATCCGACCGGATCGAAGAAAATTCGACCACCCCTAGACTCTCCACGGGGCGAAACTTCTCGTCGTCACCTTCGACTTCGACGTCCTCGAACCCCATTCCCTCGCGAGTTATCCGCGGGACCGGAAGTGGCCTATCGCGGGGCCATGGACGCGCCCCGTGGGAATATCTCCTTCTTCGTCCTTCTTCGCGAAGAGTCGCTACCACTCTCGCAACTGCTTCTCCCTAATACCATCTGGAAAGCAGCCTAGATCGAACTCTCGGTCGCGAGCTCCGATCCTCGAGAACTCGGGGGAGAATACCGCTGGAGAGGATTTCGCGATGAACGGAAGGAATGGCTCCGACGGCCGGAAAAGTTGCCCCTTTTCGCGGTATTTCACGATCAGTTGCTCGGCGAACTAAGTCGGCGAAACAGCCGATCCCATTCTCTCGCTCTGATTCACTGTTTCCTCGGGACGGAGATTCGGGCGGGGCGCAGCGAGTGTATCGCGAGGCTGTGCGGGGTAGATCGAGTGACTTTTACGAGAAGGGGGGACGTTTCGGAGATTTAAGGGAGCGGCCTGTTTCTTCTCGGATGGAAGCATACGGTCGTTTTACGATATCGTATAACGTAATCGTTACAGCTCGTCGCGAAGAGACTCCGAAAATGGCACTCGACGGCCGCGGAAGGGTACACAGCGTGATCCGGCGTGGCGTTGCAGTATTCAGAGGGGACGTGGAGCAGGGGTGGCGCGCCCGGGTCGCTGTTGAAATATAAACGCGTTATCGACGCGAATTCGGAAGCAACGGGAAAGTAGGTACAGGTGTCGCTGCGCGCAATTTCGCATGGAAATGGCGGCGAGGACCGGTGGCCGGGTCGGGATCGTTTCGAGATGTCGCAGGGAATCTCGCTCGTTGCCGCGGATCATTTACTATTCGCGTGCCGCTGCACGCAGCGGAAACGTATCTAATAGCCGCATTTATATTCGCGGCGCGTCGAGATCGACCCTTCGTGGAGTCTCGCTTCGGTTCGTCGAGAAACCGGCGTTGTCCTTCGAGGATTACGAGTCGCGTGTGTTCGAAACACCGGCGGAGTCGGTGTATGTATCGGAACAATATGTAAAACGAGCGGGATACCGGCGGGAACAAAGCCGGAACGCGGGGAGAATTTATCGCCGGGGTTTTCGCGAGATTTCGTTCCCCGGACGATACGTACGAAATGTAACGGGAATTGCTTTCTTCTGCGAGTATTTCCGGGTTACCGTGGACACGCGATCGTTCGTTTTTATAGATCAAGTTCGACGCTCCCTGAGCGCGCTCGGTCGTGACGAGTATAGAAATGCGTGATCGAAATTGAAGCGGAGGCCCGAGTATTCTTTGGTCAGCCACGAATTCCGACGCGAGTGCCCGCCATCATTTCTTACTGAGCCCCCGCGGTCTAGAATTTTGGAGGGGGTTGCAAAACACGGGCGCGTTGCGGCGACGCGGAAAATTAATAGGAAGATTTTCTTGTACCTTTCACCGCGCCAGGGTAAAACCGACGATTCTGTCGTTGCAAGGATATTTATGGCTCCTATATTCTACGTTCCTTTTTGCCCCGTCTGTTTGCGTCCTTCCACGCTAGAAGAAATACCGGCATATACTTTCAGCTTTCCGCCGCGACTCCGCTGCGTTTTTACCTCCTCCTGTCAAACGTCGTTCGTTCAACCCTTCCTCGGTTAATACGATGGCGAGTCACGAACGCGGGATTCGCGTTTCCTCGAGCGACGAGTTAAACGCGAGATCCGCGAGTCGTCCGACGTGCTCGAGAACCGAAGACAATTTCGTCACGCCGCGAATTTACATTGGCGTCGTCTTACGTGTTAACGATACCCTAATTAGCCTCGGTATCTTTGCACGACACGCAATTTCCATGGTTTTCCTTTCCTTTGCCTCGCTCCCGTCCCTCGAACACGTGTCACGGTTCCTAGTCCAATCGTCGAGATCCTCCTCGCGACAGCTATTCTCGTATCTCTCGTAACGCGTAATTCTGTCTCGAATACGCACCCCTCTTCCTCTCTCTCTCTCTCTCTCTCTCTCTCTGTGGGACGGTAAATGGAAGAAGCAACGACGAGAGAGGAGAAAAATGTCGACATACACGCGACTCGTTATCCCGATCCCGAAGAAACTCGCTGCGGTCGCGAACGATCGTTTCACAGACCTAGCCAGCAAGGGCGTCTTTAAATTACGCACGGCGGAGATCACGAGGCCACGCGTGTTGCTCTGACAGAGGTGTAGTCGAAACGAGATGGCGGATAGAGCGTCAACGAGAGAGAGAAGGAGAGAGAATGATCGACAACGGACTCGTTTGAGCGTGCTAAACCGCCGAGGTTAAACCGCAGTCAGTCGTCACGGACGAGGCTCGTAGGATCGAGACAGGGGTGGATTCCGATAGACAATGGGGGTGGTATCGTGGAATCGCGTCCTGGCACGCATTGTGCGGACCCCCTAACGACGCCCGATTACTATCCCCCGTTGGTTCGTTTCGTGGGGTCGGCACGGCGTCCTCTAGCGATCTCTCGAGTTAAGCGACGATCCCTGTTCCGTTTTCGGGGTTGCGCTCTTCAGTCAAAACTCGCGATTCATGGCCGATCGGCGCGGACGCAGCGAGATTTATCGCCCTCCTTTGCCCGTAAGTTATGCTCCTGTTCTTCCGGTTCTCCGGCTTCCACGAAATCTCGCGACACCGGGTGCATACGAATCCACGCGAGCCATGAATCTCGCGCATCGACAGCTTCGCGAGCCGGAACAAGCGGACGTGGATTCATTCGCAACTACCGCTCGCAGTGTTCATAGAGAGGGGCGCGATCAGGTATCCCATTTTTCCGTTCACGAATCGGACACCGGATGGTCCGATTTACCGGTGCCTTCGGGATATCCGGCGCTGCGAGAACGCGGGGAATTTCCCTTCTCTCCTGTGGTTTCGTACGTGATCGAGTTCCCATGTAGGAGAAGGCAGAGACGAAGGAAACGAATTCCGATTTATATCGCGCGATGGGGTAATTGGCAGAAAAAGACGCGTTTGCGCGACTTTTCATCGCGATCGAACGAATCGTCGAGCGCGAAAGGATCGTTATTGGACATTACTATCGTGGCGCGCGTTTAATATAGCCCTGGCGGGCCGGGCTGACACCGCCGCCGGTCAGGATAAGCCAATATACGAGCAGACTTAACGTTAATCCCGCGATTTTTAAATTATCCTCACGAAATTGCGTCCCTCCAGGATAGAGGACAACTTCTGAAACTGCCAGATAGCACTGGCAGCACCGACGTCCGCGCGCTTCGTGTTGCCAAGTCCTGGCCAGCCAGGATCACGTTTGATCCTTTTGGGTATACGCTGCTCCCTCGAACGCTCGTGTTTCCTTCGCGTTGCCTCGCCGGCACGCGCTGCTCCTCGCCGACCAACAACCCACGAATTTCCTCCCGACTTCCTTTTACCCTATTTCAAACGCCGCGCTTTTTAACCAACCTCTCCTATCCGTGCAAACTGTCGGCTGTCCGGCCGTTCCTTTTGCACTCGCGACGAACAAAATGTAAACCGCCCGGAGGGGTCAGCGCGAGCCGAGCTGCGCCCTTTTCTCCGCGTTTCCATGCCGGAACACCCGCGGCACCGGGGCAAATATTAAAATCTCCTCGGCTCTTTCGCGGACTCCTCCTGCTAATTACCGACCAACGGAATCCGCCGCGATGGCGGATTACACCGATCGCGCGTTTCCGCCAACGCTCCATCTCCATCCGGCTCGCTACACGCGCCACGACTCGACTCGACTCGTCTCCTCCTTGATTCCGAGCGTCCGAGGATCGCTTTGAGCTTCGAGTCAAGGACGCGACGAGACGAGACTCCATCGAGAAAAGGAAACTCCTCGGAGGACTCTGCTAGATTTTCCACGAGGGCGAAGCAGGTCGCGCGAAGGTTGTAAGGAAAATGGCGGAGCGGAGGATGCTCGTGTCGGCTCGGCCGCAACTCCTCGGGCGCAGCATCGCGTAGATTAAAGCCTGTCCCTCCCCGACTCACTGACTCAGCTGAAAACACACGGGAAATCTCGCGAAGGCGAGCGTAGGGAGAACGAAGACAACGCGGAAAAATCAACTGCGGAACACTCGTCGGGATCAGACACGCCTACCGGGCCACTTGCCCGGGAATCCTCTCGCGAGTGGCGGCATTTTTAAAGCGCGGAGGATCATCGACGTTCTCGCGAAAACTTTTCCAATTATCCCGTGTTAAAAGCTGGCGCGATCGGGATCCTGCCTCCGCGACAATCTTTTACCTACGTCCCCCGGAATCGGCGGATGTCGCGATCTCCGAGGGCGCGTGTTCGTCGCGACGGAGGGTGAATCTCGCGAGAGACTGCGAGATATTACTCGCTCGACCGTCTGCATCTGCTTTTCCATATCGCGCCGCGGCGCTAGGGGATGGAACTTCAATTTCGCGAAAGACGACTACTCGCCCGGCGAACAACCGCTTTAATCGCACGAATTCCCGCACTTTTACGATCGCGTGATTCATCGAGGGCGCCGGGCGTCGTCCCTGGCAAGCTAGGAAATTCGTCGCGTGGACCCTGACGATGGTCCGTCATTACCATCGCGATCGGAACCACCCTGTCTTTCGTCGCTGTTCGCGCGAGTCTTGTCGACGAGTTTGCGAAGAATTCCCGTTTCTCGGCCAGTTCTATTTCCCCGGGGAGAGGAGCACGGGACGATACTTGGGGTATAGGTTGAAAAATCCTGCTAGAACACGGAGGCTCGGAGCGAGCCACGACGATGGCGCGGCGACGAGGGCCATAAACGCGGAGTAGGGTCGCTGGGCCGTAATTTCCAGCCGTAAAAGAGTGGTATAGGCCGATGGGTGACTTAGGCTAGGGCCGCGTTAGCCTAGTCGTTATTATTTTACTGGCTCTAAACGGCCGCCACCGAATACGCGAGAGCGGAACAGGAATCGAGCGCGATCGCGACTAGTGGGTCGATTGCCTGGCTTCCAGGAAGCGGGCGTAGACGTTAATGCATCGTTACGTGACGACCGAGCTTACAAGTTGCGAGTCTCGTTGGGGTGCCCCGAGGGGGGGGATATATAGCGGGAAATTTTACGTTCGTGTTCCATCGAGCCTCTCGTTCGGTTCGGGATGATTCCATATTTCAAAGGTCATCGCGTTTTCGCGAAACGGTGGAAAGATCGTTAAGGTGCACTTTGGTTACGGGTTGAAAAGCACATGCACGACGGAGAGAATGTAATACGTTTAATTGAACAGCCACGAGAGTCCCAGCGAAGAGGCTCGATGTTATCCGGACACGAAAGGTCGATGAAGTTCGGTCTCGGTGCACGAAAGAAGAATTAATTCCCGGCCGTAAAGTTTCCCATTATGTTAACAGCCCCTGTGGACGATAAACTTCCCGCGAATCGCAATTATATGGCGCCTACGTGCTCCGCCGGTAATATATGTATTTTTCCACGAAGAGGAGAAATTCGTCGGTCGTAAACGGAATTATCCTCGCGATGGAATCCTCCCGCGATATTGGCCACGAGGAGAGAAGGATCGTCGAAGCCGTAGGCGCGGAGGAAAAAATAAAAACGATTCGGCTTAATCCCAGTACGCACTTAGACGGAAACGTGGCGTGAAAACCATCCGCGACGGCTCTACGACGAAGGCTGGATCAGCCTCCTGCGGATATAATGCCGGTGAAATGGTCGCTTTAGTATGATATACGTATCACTTACGCGGGGCGATAATGAAAAGATTTGCTGGCTCTTTATGACTTCCGTGGACACTTTTTCCCCCGGGCTCCCCCCGCGTACGCGCACCAGCGCCTCGCTATCGCTTTCGTTGCAGTTGCAGGACTTCCCGGCACCTATTAATTCTTCATTAGCCACCCATCCGACGAAATTAACCGTCCCTGGCTCTCTTTGACCGTGACAGAGCCGGAGGTAGGACTTTCATTCGCATCAAAAGAAATTGATATTCGCGTTTTCTCTTTCTCCATCCGCGGCTGCTCTTTTCCCTCTGTCCCAACGCGTCGCAACGCTCGCGATCCCTGGGAAAACCCGTGGAAACCGTTTCACCGTCGGCCACCTACCTACGCCGTCTTCCAAACGTAATGACACTCGCACTCGTGGCAGGACAAAAGGAAACTCGGCGAGTACAGTCCTCTCTCCGGCTCTACCCTTCCTTGTCAGAAGCACTTACCACTCGTTAAATACTCGAACGCCGGCGTGACACGACCCTGAAAAGCGGAAGCATCGACCGCGCGGAGAGAAAGCTGGCCGAGGGAACCAAGTTGTAAAATCACTCGGAACGCTCCTCTGTTTGCACTGGCGCGTGTACGTGCTCGCCGGTTTCGCGACGTTCCTCCGAGTTTCCCGGGTCACGCCGCGTATCCGGCACGACGAACCTCTCGCAGACGATCCGCGAGCGCGAGGACGCCTCGTAGAGGCCGTCGCGAGGCGTATCAGCCGCTAGTTAGACGGATGAACGAGCTCGGGAGAACTCGGCGCGAGCTTCCTCGCGGCGTTGTTTGCTCGCGTGTGCGCTAAATCACCCTCGCGACTCGAGTCGCTCTGCGCGTCGACCTTCCGCTCTATTTCCACCGGCAGCTTTTGCTCCCGAGACCGCGCGGCCCGGTAACGAGCCGACGCGCATCGAGCACGGGGAAAAATTGGATTCCTGAAATTTCGGGGCTGGAATTTTTTAATACGCTCCTCTCGCAAATGTTGCGTCTCTGTGCCGGTCGGGCCTGTTCCTTCGAGAGACTTCAAAGAGGTCGCGCGAGAATTTCTCTTCGACCCCCCGAGTTTCAAAGGGAAACAGGGAGAGCACGGTTTACGAGTACACGGTGCGCGCGAGCGCGGTTTAATCGCGGAAGCACGCGAGTTTTCGGGTTTTCTGGCAGAGCGTGCGATTACCTTCGAAGCCGGAGAGGACGTTAATAATATTCTCATCAGGCTGATCGTCCGTTTATAACCTCGTAAACTATTCGCCGTTTAGAAAGCCGCGTCGCGCGGTGAATTTATCAGGCGAGAAAGCCTCCCCTGACAGGCCACGCGGCGACGTCCGCAAACATCATTTAGCACTCTCGCCCACGCGAATTCCCCGAGTGAATCCAGCGAGTATCGTTGCCTAAAATCGCGTCGCGGGAGGAAGCCTGAGTAAACAGCGGCGGAAAAAAGGGAAATCCCTTATTAATTCGTCGCGAGAGGTCCGCGAGAGGAATCGGGGAGGGTGGTTCGGTCGGTCGGACGGTGGTCGTGGCGTGGCGACGCGTGGATGGGTCGGTGGCGGGAATTCCGACGTTAAAAGCTCGACGCCCCGGCTAATATCGGCGCGTGGGTCGACTGGATGAAAGTTCGCGGGTCGCAGACATTTTTCTTCGGTCGATTTAAACGCTGTCTACGACTCGCTGTCGCGAGAGGGTCCACGCGTGCCGCGCGTTCGTGCCTTCCTTTTTCATCCCTCGGCTTGTTCCCTTCCGCGGCAAGCCTCCTCTTCCTCCTGCATTTTATTTATCGCCCGCGATACCAGTGTCGCGCGACGTCGCAGTACCCCTGGAGTAAATTCGCCGCGCCTCGAAGCGGATCGCGGACGAAAATAAAGCGAGCGGCGTGCCGCTCGAGCGACACCTTCGTTTTGCCAGTCTCGCGACGACGGATTCTCCGGAGGCCGAGTCGCCGCGACGCGAGGTTAAAGGGCCGGCCACGGTTGAACGACTCTCCTGCAGCTTCGTCCAGGGGCTGCGTCGGTCGTTCCCGAACTCGATCAGGCGTTCGTGCTTTAATCCGCCAGTCGAATCCGCCGGCCGGGAACGTCGAACGTTGTTCTCCGCGCGATCGCGGAGATAAGGGCTCTCGAGGCTCTCGGGGAATTCCGATTCGCGACGTGCATTTCGTTTTCGCACGCGTGAAAAGTTGCAACGAGATCTCGTTACTAATAGACAAGCCGGTCGTAAATTAGGCGGGTCCGCGAGAACGTTTGAACCGCGGCTAGAATGATACTGGCATGATTCCAAAGTCCGTGTTCGAGCGGCTACCGTAACCGCAGCTACTCTGGCATAACGTGGCGCTAAATATGCGAGTGAACGAGCGGCTGAACGAGTCGAAGATTTAATTCCCGTTTCGAACTGTGCTTCTCCCGGCGCCACGGGTTGTCCGTCTTCCGCGATACCGGGCGATCGGAGAGCGAGCGCCGAGCGGATTCCGCGTCACCTGGACGCGGGGTTACGCGCTGGGGGCGCGAGGGAACCGCGCGGGGCGAGGACGTCGATGGGCCTCGAAGCGATCGATCGGCTTCTCCTGAATCATGCGGGTGTCTGGCGCGAGCCACGCGGAATATTTCACCGCGGTCGTTCGCTAGGACGAACGAAAGAGCGCCACTTAGGTGGGGGGTAATATACGTCGCCGAGGGCGGTAACTGTCCCCGTATATTATGTCCCGCGTGTCCACGGGGACATACATTCCACCCGGCTGTATCCACGGTAAACAATGTTCCGAGAGTCGTGCCTAAACGATTCCTCGTGTCTGCAGTTATTTTGGCAATTAATCGCCGGCCCCCGCCGTTGAAATATCGCCTTTCTTCCCAGCCACCCCCGAGTTTTCCTCTCCCCTCTTCCTCCTCTCTCTCTCTCTCTCGTGTCCCGATTTTTCCCTCGCTATACCCGCAACCGAGGAACGAGTCCTCGACGACGATGCCAGTTACGCACCGCAAACTTCGGTTCCGCGTTTCCGCGGTCGTTTTATCCCCCCCTTTGCCCCCTCGTCGATATTCGCCATTCGAGGTCGGCCACGAGACGGAGATTTACGCCGGACGCGTTGCACGCCGACTTTTTGCTTCTCGATTCCGCCGCGGATTCGTTCGGAGTTCGAAATATTTTAAACGGTCAGCAAGGAGGAAGCGTCTATGTGCTGAAAGCGCGACGAAGTTTATTACGGATTTCGTGAAACTTCGCCTCGGCACGCTTCCCGGCTTCCGGGAACTTTGATCGAGGAGGAAGAAATCGCCGGCGCGACTATGCGCGTGTATTTCGAGCACGATCGATCTCTCGATCTCGGCCACCGGTTCCTCTGCTTCGTTAGTCGCCGTCGCTTCATTTTTCCCGTATTAAAGGAGTATCGAACGGGGGAGTCCGGCCGCGCGAGGATGACGGAGAGCGACGCGTATAAAAAATCACCGTCTGAGTGTACGCGAGGAGAGGATATTACGATTGTGTTACGTTCTTCCTGCTGCAATCGTAAATCTTCGCTCGTACCATCCGACTTTCCTCGTGGTTTACGAGTTCCCGTGTCGCTTCGACTCTCGTTCGCGGGGAAAATTTTTCCACGGCCGATAAGCGTGTCGACTTCGCTTTCACGTGCCACTTGGCGATTTCTACGAAAGTTCGGATCGTAACCCTGACTCGATTCCGCGACGCTTTATCGGTGCTCGATAGGATAATGTCGAGTGGCCGCGCGAGCTCTCTTCCACTCGCTTTCTCGTTCACGAGTTCCGCGATTCGCGCTTTTATCGCCTCCGGCTTCGGCTTCCAACCGCGCCGAGCTTTCTACGCGTGTCGTTCCGCGTTTAACCGTAAATTCCGCCGATCCGAACTTTCCGATTGTTCCTTATCCCTTTCTCCTCGAATCCATCCGCGCGAAACGCCCTTCCAATCCAGGGAAATTGCTCACCTTCGATTCATATTTAAAATTCCCAGCAATTCCGCCGCCGCGAGGTCGATCAATCTTACTTTCGAGTCACCCCCTCCAGAGGCCAGCCGTCTCCCCGATAAAACGATACTCGCGATAAACCTTTCGAAGCCAATTAGGGGCTAATTGATTTTAACTGTAAATCTATGAGCCCTTTCCTCGGCCAGCTCCGCGGCATTGCGGTCGAGACGGGGCCGGGGATCTCTGCCAAGCAGCCAGTTGTTCCCGATAAATTTACCACGACTGAACTCCCTTTTCTTACGCTCCACGCTCGTTTTCTTCCGTTTCCAGGCGTTAATGAGACCCGATCGCGACGCGCCATCTGTCTCCCCGCGATTCCTTTTGTCCCTCGCCCGTTCTTTCTTTCCCCTTCCGTTTCCGCATCCACGTTGCGGAAGAGGTTATTATTAAACGGCTCCTTCGATCTTTAACCTCGTTAATTCTTAACCTTATCATCCTCGTTACGAGTAACGAGTGATCGAGAGGCAGCGAAATTTCTTTACACCTCTCCTCCCTCGGTCGGTTATAGTGTCGGTTGCTTTATTGTTATACAGTATTGTCGCAAAGAACACGGTGCACGAATAAGGGTCTACTATGGGTGAAACGTTCGCGGATTTGGTTCCTCATCGTCGAATAGGATGGCCTCGGTGGAACGACGGCTCACGCGCTGACGAGATTTTCCGGGGTACGTCCTTTCCGATGTCCTTTGACTACGGAACAGAGAAATGGCCGCGTTGAAAGAGACAACGTCGTCGTGGAGAAACGAGTCACGATACTCACTGCATCCCAAATACGGCACGCAGACCTGCCCCTTGGCACAATCGTTGTCCTTCTTACAGATTTCATGGGTTTCCCGTTTCCGTCGGCTGTCCGGGATCTGCAGTGTGACCACGTCCGACTCGTCCTGCCGTTTCCAACAAATTCTCAGAAAATTCGACGCGAGACAATGGAGTCTTAATAAAGCAAACGCTGGGACGTATCGCGAATAGCCGTGCCACGCCGTTGGCCACGTTTTTCCACTATTTTCTATCGCGAAGGCTCGAGAGGAGGCTCTTTAATACCCCCGAGTGATTTACTACAAAAGGATCGAAGCGAAAGCTTCTTTTACTCACTGACTCTCCACTGCGATCTCCTAAGCGGATCACGTGAACCTCTGGCTCGTCCTGCGGGCGAACGACCAAGGACGATTAGAACATGATCGCGATTTACCAGAAACGATTGGACTACTCGCTTGTTCGGTAGGGCAAGCTCGTATCTTCGTACCTTGTCGTCCTTCACGATGCACCGCGTTGCCGAAACCACGTACACGAGCAGTAGTATCAGAAACAGTCTGTTCATCCTCGATCCTCGTTCTCGCGATCTGCTTCGGTTAGACACTGGTCGTTCCCTATCCGAGTCCGTTTCTTATATGCAAAATTCGCGCGTGTTACCACCGTCGTCGTAACCTAGATCGGCTATCGGCGCGGACACCGATTAGTCGGAACAAATTAACCGTGTCTCCTCGAATTTCTGTCTCTCGGACGTTTATCGGGGCCCGAGTCCCGCGCCTCGTAGGTAGAAGGAACATAGACGACGTCGTAAACCACTGTCGCCGGAACCGGTCGTGATCGCTTCATTTCCACCGACGGTCTTTATCTAAATTGGAAAAACGGAATAGCCAGTGAAACGGATCGCGAATTGCAGCGCGAGCCAATTGCGTTGCGCTGTTTACGAGCCATCGCGAGGAAATTCGTTGCACGCCGTGAAACGTGAGGGACAGATTCGTGTCGATCGTTGACGACATCATCGCGATTCGCTCGTTTCATTACGTCCGGCATGGCCGAGCGAATTCCGTGAAACCCGTACACCGAAAAACGAACATTCCACGGGGAAAGGAGAGCTCGTTGCGCCCTCTCAGGAGCACGTCCTTCCTGTTATCGTTCTCGTCCCGACGCTTTAATTACCGGCAGTCCATTAGTAATACGTTGATTACGCCGCGCTAATAACGTGGCACGGTTAATCGAAAATTTCTTCAAACGCGACGTTCAACGTTTATTGCCGCTTTAAATTTGTCCAGCTGATTCGCGAGGCTGCAGTTCTCGTAGGAAAAGCTGTAGGGATGCTGGTGGCAGCAAAACGACGGTGGTAAATAATAAATATAATTTATTGCGAATTAAAAAGAATCTGACAAGAAGAGTGCAAGTCCTCCGGGTTATGGATTTAGTTGAAACTTTGCGAGTTTGTAGATCTAGTCATCCAGTTCGAGAAAATATATCATTATAAGAGTAATTACTCGATGATTTTCCAGATATTTTTGTTGGGAATTTCGTGAGGGAAATGGCCAAATGATTAACGTGCAGGGAAGTAACTGTATTCAGTTATACAGCAATTGTGTTTATAAACGAGCAGTCATCCAGTTCGAGAAAATATATCATTATAAGAGTAATTACTCGATGGTTTTCGAGATATTTGTGTTGGGAATTTCGTGAGGGAAATAGCCAAATGATTAACGTGCAGGGAAGTAACTGTATTCAGTTATACAGCAATTGTGTTTATAAACGTTTAATATACGTGAAATTTATACACTTTAGGCAATGTACAAACGAAATACTAGAATCTTTTTTAATGCCACTGTGGGTCACAATATATGAAGTATCTATACTGTTCCTGATATAAGAGCGAAGAGCTCCGAGGGACAGCAGGCCCTTTTAAACCCTCAAAACCGACCCCTTGAAGTTCAAAGGTCGGTATTGGCCTGCAACCTATAACAGTCCTGTCGTCATCGTTGCATGGGCGTAGCTGACTTTCAACAATTTGCGATTACAATTTTATTATTGCCTTAATTACAGATTTATTTCGAACATTTATCAAGCGTCGTGGCCTAATGGCGATGTTCGAAAATTCCCACGCTGGTGGCAATTTCGATAACTATTCGGAAGATAATGTCTAGTTAAGTATGTAGGGGGTCCTCTGTCACGGTTGTACGATGTCGGTCAGTCGCAGGTATCCTCGTGTGATGATGGTGCTAGAAGGGACGAAAGGAAAAGGAAGGGATGCATTTCGTCCCTAGCAGGCCCTGCCTTACACCGGGATACTATTGGAGGATCGGGAAACTATATGTGTAGGAATTGGAGGTTTTCCGAGGACTTGCGAGAATCCATCTAGTGGCAAGGGTGAGAATGATGGTCGCTGCAAGAACAGTAAAGCTTTAATCATAAATATCTCAAAAACTATCGAGTAGTTGCCCTTATAATGGTACATTTTCTCGAACTGGATGGCAAAGTTCCAACTAAATCTATGACCCGAAGGACTTGCACTCTCCTTGTAAGTTCACGACTTTCACACTGACTATCTCTCAAAGAACTGTCGTGTTTCACTTGCACTCTATCTTCTTTGCACTCCAGATAACACTCTGAACGCTCGAGCCAAACCCGAGATCGCTGTTTATTATAACCTCCATTTTCGAGGAACTCTAGAGTCATACCTACGCAAAAGGTACTGTCACAGACCTTGTACCCTAATCGCGCCACGCTCACCGTTCCCACAAATCGAATTTTTGTAATAATTTCGATGGAATACGTGTCCGCTCGTTGAAAATTTCCACTTTCGTATCACCCGGAGACGCGAGGATATAAAAATTCCTCCACTCTGCCAGCAGCATCCGTTTTATGCAGCTTTTTACATCCTGAGAAATTAATTATGTATGCCGAGTGTAGCGACGGTCGGGGAGTACCCCGGCCTCGCTTAATGGTCTCGCTGTTCGAACAGGAAGCCGTGAATATGCTCGGTCGATTTACGAATACTGCTATCATAGAGGAATAAGACGGGGACCTATCGCTCCATGCAAATTTCTGTCATACAATCCCGTATATCCGATACCATTGTCCATCCTTCTCTTCCTGACATCAAATCCTTTTTTCCTTTTAAATTCAGGAGCAACGAAAACGACACCGTATATCTTCCACACGCGTCGCGAAAGTAAACTTCAAAAATTTCGCATAATTTTCAAATTTTCCGCGCCAAGTCGTACATGGGAGAAGAAACCTCTCGACGGTTTCCCGCGTATCTTTTCACGCCGAGTGAAAAGTTGCACGGGACAACAGGTCCGATTTACACGGGGACCTGGGAGCGCCATCGCGAGTGCAAAGACGGCCGCGTTTGCATAGTCGTGACGGAGACGTGGAAGTTGCGGACGAGTCGAATCCAGCGGTCCTCGGACGGACACTCAGCGTGACCGGAGGTCCTTTGTTCGCTTGATTACCGAACACCCTGGAAACTAGTCATTAGCTTGGCAAATAGAGAAGTCCGTGACCGCAGCCGGCGCGAGTTAAAGACCGGCGAGGCGTCCGCCTGCGAACGTCGCGACGCGTCATTCCTATGGCTAATTGAACCGAGCGTTAATCCGATCGCGAGTTTGCCGACAGCTTGCCGATTAATTCGACGGATCGGTATGGTCCGTTCCGCGTCTCCATCGTTCGCGTGTCTTAATCGAGGAAAGATCGGCGGCTGGTCATGCCTGGAAGCTAGGCGAGTGCGAGCGAGCAGAGCGTGGCACGGTCAATCAAATTCGAGGAACGTCGTGGGTCGGGAAAGGGGAGCCGAGGTTTAAAGCGAGGAGAAGACACGCGATTAGACGCGATTTCAGCGTGGTGTCGCGAACCTAAAAGCGTCGTAAGGTCGACGAAAGAGTCGGCGGAACGCGCGCGGTAATCCAGCGTTGGGAAAAGGAAAGAAGGGAGGGAAAAAGGAAGAGGAAAAGGGGGAACGTCGCGTGGAAACGGTGCGAGGAGCGGGTGAAACGATGCTTAGCGATACAACTGGTAGCGGCGTTAAACGGCCGGCTCGGCGTCGGACACGCGCGAAAATAAATGGAAGGAAAAGGCGTCGAATTCAGCGAGATCGTTCGTCGGTGCCGTATATTTAGACCGTGACTCTGTCGTGCCGCGCGCCGCGTCCTCTTCTTCCCTCTTCCGTTTCATCGTGATTTTCGCGTGTTTGTTATACATCTTCCGCTCATCGGGCAGAGTGCCTAATCCGTGGAAAATAAAATCCGACGCGGTCGATCACGTCGGGATTAACGTTTCACGGGGACGGGAACTTTATTCGGCCCCGGCCGAGTCGAATAACCGGTTACAATTTCGGTTGTCGGCGTAATCCGGCACGACCGAGGGATTATAAGTTAAAATTTTACAGACTGGTTACCGACGGCGGAAGGCAGCGAATTATTTAATATCGATACGCCGGTGCGCTGCTCTGGCGCGAGCGACGAGCCACCGCGGGGACAGAAGGGGGTCTATTATTTGATATTGATTTCGTTGGAAGCGTGTACAGGCCGGCACGATTCGAATCGTGGGAAAGCAGCTTAATTGGAACGATTATCTCCCCAGTCAAAGAGATAGCGACCAGCATTTCACGATGCACTTACGTAACGATTAAACCGCGTGCATAGGCCACGAGGATACGTTCGAGGCACATCGTTAACGATGAATCTAATGCGGGACGGAGATTGGGTGGTGTGGCCGATAGAGGATTCCCTCATCACCGTCGGAGCCAAGCCGAGCCCTGTACCCGCGCGCTCCTTCCCATTTACGTGCGATATCTCCTCGTTCTAATAGCCCTGCCCTCCTTGCCTTACGCTCTATCGATACACCGCACCGAAAGAACCCCGTAATTGTGCTTAATCTGTATTACCATATTAAATCGATCCGACTACACGCGATCAGCCCGCTCCTCGATAACCTCCAACTTCCTTTTGCTCTCGAGAACGCGGCGCGGTTATGCGCCGAGCGATGATCACGGTAGCGGCAGATTCGGCGATTTCGATAAGCGATCCAGCACCGTTAAGAATTCCTCCCGATACCGTTCTCCAGCGATCAGCATATACGCGTCTACACGCCCGTTTCTCCGATGAAAAACGACGCCGGAGACTCCACGTGCCGCGCACAGATTCCGGTTTCCAGTCGAAGCCTCGGATCGACGAGCAGACGTTTTCGCTTTAAACGATACCGATCGATGGGTATTCGTCTTCCTCTATCGGCGACGCGTCGCTCTTCCAAAACAAACTAGCTCCGTTCACGCTCTCCACCCTCGTGCCTCTTGCTCGCCAGATATAGACTAATTTCGACAAGCGTCCCTCGTGACGTCTCCAGGGAGCAATGAGGGGGCTCGAACGAAACCATTTGCCGGTCTGTGTAGCCATTGAATTCTATCCATTTATTCGACCAGCCCGCAGAGACGAGTCGCGAAACTTCTAATTTCCCCGTATGCTCCGCGATTCCCTTCCCACGTTAATTAACGCCAGGTCTAAGTAGCCGTAAATGGAATCGGGGAACGCGGGTAAACGCCGATGACGCTCACCGGCGAGTTTGAAGGTTTAATAGAGTCGAAACTAACCCATCATCCTAGATTATCATAGATCACGCGTGTTCCAGGCATCGCGGAGAGCACTCGTGGCCACCATAAATATACACGTGTCGAGCAGTTCGTGACTTAATCTGCAAGGGTATCTAGGCCGTCTATGGCGGCGTTACGCTGTTCCTGGATTTACGAGGCGATTCGTGTTTCGTGCTTTTAGATCCTCACTCGCTTCTCCTCGACCGCCGATCGGTGCACCCTTGTTTAATATCCCCGATGCACCGATACTCCCGGCGCATTTGCGTAATTGCGCCCGCGTTTCCATTTTACTCGGCGGTTTCGATTTTTCGCCGACCGTTAGTCAGACTCGACAGCGTTTCGAGCCGACCGTTCGAAATAAACGAACAATAACCGAGCCACGGGGTTGTAATCGCGAGAATGGCGGAATTCGACTGTCGATCGGCTTCCAAACGCTTTTAACCCCGTAACTCCGTTAGCTGCCATTCGACCCGGTCTCCGCCTCCGGCTCGAAACGAGCTTCCTCTTCGACGAGGCGAGGGAGAGACAGAGCTCGCTCGTCTCGGGAGACCGCGAGAAACGTGCGAAACTGGAAAGAAACGAGAGGGGGGCAGAGCACGTGGATGGAGGATTTCGCGCGTCTAAGCTCGCGCACGCATTCTCGCGGTTTCTCCGAAACTTTGGCCACCATGGTGGCGCGGGAACGGCTCGTGGAAGACACCCGAACACGATACTCCACTCGAAGAATCTCAAGCCGATGCACCGGCCTGGATTTCCGCTTTAGACGGCTATACGCCGGCGAATCGGGAGAGAGGCGAGGGTGAACGGCACCCTTAAGCCGAGACGCCGGAATATATCCGCCGTCGCATAGCTTTCGAGCCGCGGAAATCCTCGCGAAGTTCTCGCGAGGATGTGCCTCGGGAACGATTGTCGTTTTCCAAAGGGATGAACGAGCTATGCGCAGGTTCCTAGCTAGGGGTACCTGCTGTTTCTCGAACCCTCGCGTTAATCGCGAATCGAGAAATATCGTTTCGTCGACGAGGGGGTGGGAAAAGGATCGACACGAGTGAAGGGAAAATTTCACACAGTCGATTGCCCCCCCCCCCCCGTAGTCAGCGCGAGGGTGGCGCGGGGTTGATCCGGTCATTTTTTCTCTTCCACCCTCGAGGAAGTTTTTGACCCATAAGTCGGCTCGGCGTTTCGTGGTTCTTTCCTCCTTAATTGGGCCACGTATTAATCCCCTCAGAAGCGTCTGACCGCGACGATTTATTCGAGGAAGCGACGGCGGCGGAAAGGAGGGAGATAAGGAAGACGGAGGAAAGTCGCGGAAGGACGTGCGGGATTACGAGGACTTAACTAAACGGACAGCGTCCGCCGAGAGGATGTCTCTTGACGTTTTATCGCAACACGCGTTGCTCTTTCCGTCCACCGATCGGATTAAGCGCCGTCGCGTGGGAATTATCCGAAACGCGTTAAATATCATAGCGCGACAGGCTGGTTAGCGAGAGGGCGCGAACAAACGAAAACGCGCGCGTCGCTTTTGTCGCAGTGACAGTGTCTGGAAATTCGAGCGATCGACGCGGAGCGCCGCATGTAATAATTGGTAATTATTTAATAAAGCGAAAGAGGCGCCGCACGCATTGTTCTGGTTGGAAAATTGGCGCTGAACGGTCGCGCGCTATCGGCGCAAAATATTCCGATATAATTAACGCGCGCGACACCTTGACGTTTTATTCGCTTCCGGTCCGTCCTCGTCGTGGTTAATTAATAATAAGCGTTTAATTAAGCGAATGGTCGAGCGCTTTTGCTGATTGCGTTCGCATTACCGATGGTTATTCGCGTGGTCGTTTAGCGCGCCTGATATACGGGGTGGGTCCGGCCCTGGTATCTTACCGCTAGATTACTTATCCATCCCACCGTTTCCGGCTCCAACGTTCGTGCGTCGTAGTCCAGTTTCGAGCGGGGGTCGTAAAATTTCGAATTTCGCCGGGCATCGGTGATAAATTCCGCCCTGTCGCGACAAACGTCAGCGGTGTAAACAACACGGAATCGAAGGTAAATTACGCAAGACGCGTTTCATCGATTCACCCAGTATGTCGGCGCGAGTGCCCATTTGCGGCGCGTTTTCATGCCGTCCCGCTTGTCCGTACGTCCGCGCGTTTCGTCCGGCCGACAATTCGGCTGGCGGTCCGTGTCACTGTCACAGTGCAATCCACCGTTGAAACATATCGTTCAATTATTCCTAAACTAATATTTATCACCGGCTGCCGGGCCGGTGGCGCTCGACCGGGGCGCGCATTTATCGTAGCTCCGTCCGTGACGCACCCCTGGTTGTCGCGCGCGCGCGCGCTCTCTCTCTCTAGCCTCCCCTGAAATATGAACGAGGAACGTTACGACTTTGCGAGATTTTACGAGCCGTCGTAATTCCGCGGTACGTTATGCGCACTATGGCCAGAGGAATCGTAAGGGAATTATAAAACGCTTCCGCGTTTTCTCCGCCTGCGAACGGGAAAGGACAATGCGGCCTGGGGATCGTTTTCGGGGTGGCAGAGCGACGTAACTCCTAGCCAAATGTCCGGCTAACTCGTATCCGGTTAGAGGGAAACGCGAGGACAGCTAGTATCCGTCTTAATTTTCCAACGTGGACCGTAAATAAGTTGGCGCGCGAGTTGATGGCCACCCCTGCGCGGAGATGGGGCGCGTCTAACTGAATTATGGGAATTAGCGAGCCGGTGATTTGGCAGGGGCGTCGAAGATTAATGGACAGAGTTGGCGGACGATTGAAATCGTTCGTCTCTTGTCAACAAGTTGCTCTCCGAACGTCTCCATTTTCGTCATCGTCTCGGATTCCTAGTTCCCTCTTTGCCGATCTTCCAGAGCGTTTATACGAACCTCGGACGAGTTATCAATCGGATCCTCCGGACGGTATTAATCCGGCTAGGATTTCGTAGTCCGAGATGGGATCTCGGCGAGGGATGGACGATTTTTCGTTAGCTTTCCGGCCGCGGTGGTCGCGATAAAGAAGGTAGTCGTGGGTCGGGGGTTTTACAAACGACGCTGTCGCGCGTATTGTGCGTTCGTGCATCGGTCGTGATTTCGATCTCGCGATTACGATCGGATTTCACTCGTCCTCTCACGAGCGGCTTGCCCGGCTCGCGCGTGATAATTAATAAACAAACTCATAGATATGCGATAGAGGGAAGGAGCGAGCTGGTTGCGTGAGATGTTACGTGCCGAGGGGTCGGTTCGCTTGTCGACGATTAGAAACGCGAATGCCTGCTGGTCGGGATGTTCCCCGATCCCTGTGTTCGTTCGGGGCTCTCCACCTCGAGCAGCTCGCCGTTTTATTCGTTCGATCGGTCGTCCTTTTATTTCCGTTTCGAATCGAAAAAGCGACACCACTTAAGGGATGAAAAGGTTTTAACGGGAAAAGTAAGGAGAAGAGGGAAAGTGGTCGGGACGGTAGGCTCCGTGGGACGAAATTCGCGGTAAAAGTCTAGTTGTATCGGACAAAAACAAGGGTGAGTTACGATCGAAGGGTGCGTTCGCTGCCCCTCTCCTCCTGCACCCTCGCCGAGTGGATAATTCGAGCGATACATTTGAATTTCCCGCCATTACCCTACCCCACGAGGAATCCGCCGTCCTTCTCTTATTTTTCCTAGTCTCCACCCACTGTCTACATCCCTCCCTAGCCATCAGGAATTTCCATTAGCTAATTACCGACTCGACGGATAGGCGGCACCAGACGTTTTTGCCTCTTTTAACCCTCTCGATGATTCCGGGGGATTAGATTCCTCCGCGTGGCCTTTAAGAAAAGGGCAGCAAATTCCGAGATCAGGCAATTAAAACTCTATTAATAGCTGCATCTCCTGGCACCCGGATTCCAGCCGAAAATCGTTCCTCGAGCAACGCACTCTCGCTCGCGAAACGAGCGTCGAACGGTTTTACCGCGGAGCGGACCGATCGTAAATGTCGTTATTAATCCTCGCCGTTGCCTTTCGCCTATCATTTATGCGATTCGTGACCGTGGCCACGAGGATTCCCGCGATTATCGCGACCACGCGGAGCCAACTGACCGGACGGGAACGCCAGGTTTTATCATTTACACCGTAATTAACTCGCGTGCAACAATTAGCCGCGATTAGAGCGAAATCGCGTGGAACGAATTACGCTGCGCGAATCGCTGACGGAAGTTCGCGTTACGCGTTACCAACCCCTGTCAATGTAATTTTCCCTCGCCCCTTCTTCGTCGCCATCTTCATCCCTCCGCTATATCTCACTGATCCTCACTTCCCTTTTTCCTCTGTTTCAGGTAAGAGAGACAACGGAGCCTCGTTTCACGCCACTTGGCCGAATCCCTTTCGACGTGTCAGCGTTTGTTGGTAAATACTTTTCCGAGGCAAGAGCCTGCGAGTCGATTGGCAAACAGCGCTAATTGATTTCCGACAGTTCCGAGAATCCTTCGAATTTCATTCGCCTCGCGTTACAACGGTACACTTTGCACGACGCACTCGGGAACGGTATTTCGGTAACTGGTACGATCAGCCCTCGTCCCAGAAGAAGGAGAAGCAAAAATAAAGAAGAATCGGTAACAGCCAGGGGCTAAGTGGGTAACGTAATGGGTCTTGGTTAACGCGAAAGCGTTCGAAGGCTTCGGAGGGGGGGGTCGGCGACGGAATTTTAGTTATTTCCTACGGATCGTCTCAGGGGCGTATTTCTCGGAGGGTGGCGCTCGCGTCGGGGTGGAATAGACGACGGGTATCCAGCGATTTCCGGCAAGCTCGTTCGCGATGCACCTGGTTCGCGACGGACAGGGAAAAGAGGAGTTCCTTGATACGCTGAAGCCGCGGACACGATCGGACTCGCTCGATGGACTCGCGCTGAAAAATTAATGGCCCTGCGAGCGTATTCGCCGACACTCGTCGCGCGATATATATTTTACGCTCGGGTTCGTTTTATTCTGTCCTCCGAAAAGGCGATGACGACGTTTCGTGCTCGTATGCTCGATAAATTATTTTTTTCCTGGCTTTTACGACTACCGGTGCTTGCACGCGTCTGCATCGAGGCCCTCAAACTCGCGTATTTCACGCGTACGCCAATCGACGAACGTGCACAATGCTCGCGTTCTCCCGCTCGCAGAAGTTGCCGAGGAGGACGACGACGAGGACGAGGACGAGGACGAGGACGAGGACGAACGTTAGGCCCGGCGCTGACTTATGGCGCAAGTTTTCGGCCGCGAAGCAATTCGAGGCGGCGCGAAAACAAAGTTTTTGGAGACTCACGGGAACGCCGTTGTTAGACCGTTTATACCTCCTGCGCTCCTCGCCCCAGTTTACGGTGGTTTAATTATCGGCTGTAAATCAAGGCCGCCCGGAGGGGTCGAAGGGCGAAAAGGGCGAGGTTCGCCGATAAATCTCCGCGACTATTTTGCACCGAAATAACCGAGAGTGGCTGTGGAACGGCGCGAATCTGCTCGAGGATTGACTCGTATCGCTCTCTTCTTAATTAATTTTTGCTAATCCGCGGCTCGATCGGGGTTCCACGGTGGCCGTGGAATCCAGAGACACCGGGGGTTGGAAAGTTTCGCGAAAAATTCTGCTTCGCGTGGCACGTCGAGAAGTTCTTCGACGAGTCGAATGGTAATATTTGCATAAGTAGTCTGCGGGCTCGTTAAATCAGTGGCGGGAATTAGAGACGATATTACGTATGCGCATTGAACGACGTGAAAGTACCACTGCGATATTCCGCTCGCCATCACTGCCACTTCATCGCGAGCAATCCTTTTTCTCTCTTTTCTCCCCTCTCTCTCTCTCTCTCTCTCTCTCTGCCTGCCTCGTTTTTTACATCGACGAGTTTAAAGAAGAAACGGTTATTCCCGAATGTTACTCAGCCGGCGATCGTTCATTGAAAAGGCTCGTTTCTCACACGGCCGACCGAAGGGCTCTTCATCAGGCAGGAGGGGGCTATCGAACGGTCAGGCTTCCGAGAGTTTCGCCGAGGGAGCGTTTTCCTTGAGCCGTCCTCGCCGAAAACGAGGGACTCGTGGAACACCTAGCCTAGGCCGCGCGCGCCATCCAGCTCCTGTAACGAAGGGCTCGACACAGGGGAGAAAAGACGCGGCTTCTCGAGATTCCGACGAGAGACGAGCGAGGGATAGAGAGAGAGGGAGACACGGGGGAAAGATTCGGTATCGGACGGGAATCGATTTCTCGACTTCTCGCCGGACTTTGGCGCAACGAAATTCGATCGTCATCGAGAAAGGCTTTCCTCGAGGACTCTTGGAGAGACGGACAGAGAGAGAGAGAGAGAGAGAGAGAGGGGGGGGGGGGTGGCTGTGCTAACGAAGCCACTCCCTCGTCTCTTCAGTGACCCTTGTTTCACTTCGCTTTGCGCTGCAAACTGCTCTTCGTCATGGAAATTACTTCCGCGCGTGGTTCTCCTGAATGTTCATTTTTTCCTCGAACTCTGGGGCTCGTGGAGTGGTGGGTTTCGAGATCGCGGACTTTTGCCGCGATATCGATTTCCGTTCGCTGCGATGGCTTTCGGGATATCGGTCTATCTCTCGTTTAAAACTGTCCCAAACCGCAACGAGCCACTCGCGCTGCTCGCAACAAATCGCGAAACGCGCGTTCGATAGCACTTTTATCGAGGATGCTCCGAGTTTCGGTAGGCAAAACCGAGTGGCGGAATTTTTATAGGGGCTTTGCAGCGCCGGCAAAGTCTTCGTCCTCGACGATCTTCGCGGGAGATAAGCCTAAAGACAATAGGGTGCCAGTAGGAAATGACAGCGCACGGAACTCCGAGATCCTGGACAGATTAAGGGTCGTGAAATCTTTCCCTGGTTCGCAACCTGCGAGCTCCCCCTCTCGGTATTTTATAAACTTGCCGAATCCCCGGCTCGCGAAAGTGCCTCCTCGAGTTCTCGACACACTTGCCGAGGATACGGAGCGAGATGGAAAAATGGCTGGTAGAAGGGACTTCTTCCCCTCTTCGTGACACGGTAAATCCGTCGGAAGTTGACGGAGGCACGATGCTGATTCCGTGGAAAAAAGAAAAAGGTCCACTTCTCCGGTCCGTGTGCCTACTTATGTCGCAAAAACGCTGAATCGTTGCTAAATTACGCACGCTGTGCTCCCTCGGTGCGTGGCTCGTAAAGTGCCAGAGGAGAGAGGCGAAAGCCGGTCGTCGGAGGAATGATCTTCGAATCCTTCGGGGTCCCTAGCTGCTCTCTTTCTCCGCTCGCGAACGCTCGCGTAAATCCTCGCCGATCGTAGCTCGCCTATTGTTAATCACTAACTGCAGCGAAACGACGCGTTAATCCCGCGAAGCAAAGCCGATCTGGAATCTATGCAAATACAATTACCCTCCTCTTTGGCATCGAGCTCCGGTTCGCAGCCCTTGGCACGGAGATCGGTCGGTCCTTATCAGCTCGTTCTTCAGAGTATCCTGCAAACGAGGCGGGATCATCCCGGGGACTATGTTAATGCAATGGGGAGAGCCTTATCCCGCGGGATTAGCCGGGCTCGCGGCTCCTTCTTCTCCTTTTTGTTTCCCCGCTTTTTCCTCCGCATCGATCGGCCAGCCTTCTAGCCTGCTACTACTTATTTTCTAACGATCCACCGCAACCGCGAGAACCCCGAGAATCCCGCTAACGAACTCGTTAACTCGTCGAATAATCACCTGCTTATCGCTCAGTCGAAGCTGAATCGATACCTCGAAGGGAAAACTCCCGACGATATCGTGGTATCGGAAACGCGGAGATCCCTCGACGTCTTCAGGATCCGCGAGCGTTCGAGCAGGCGGCTAAAAAGCGCGGGTTTCCGCGAACGCAGGATGTTTTCGCAATGCAACGCGCGGCTCGCGCCAAAAATAATCTCCGGCTCTCTCCGCTAGCCGGTGGAAGAGAAGTTTCGCTCGTAAAAACAAAGTTGAACCGGTACGCCCCTTATCTGGCTCGTTTCGGCCAGGTTATAGCCAACCGGAGATAACGCGCCCGGCCTAAAGTGCATCGGACGCGCGCGATGCACACCAGTTGGCTCTTGAGGTCGCCCTATCAACCGCCCACCAGATTCTAATCGATGGAAACCTCTGAATGGGATGCTTTATTGCAGCTTCCGCTCTGGGACGAGTCGCTTCCGTTGCTCCGTTCTTAGCCGGAGAAATTGCTGCCGCTTAACGGACCTCGATCATGCCCCGATAATTCTTTCGTGGCCGCGCCGATACGCTCGGGACTACGCTTCGGGATGCGTCGAGTTAGGACGTTTGCATCGGAATCGTGAGCAGAGGTTAGGTTTCGGGACGCGATACGCGCTTAGGGTGTGAGGGGTATATTTAGAGTAGACAGATAGGGTTCGAAAATGGCACGGTGCGTTCCCTACGAAGCGGTCGGAACAAGTGGAGGGCGGTTTAAAATAACGGCGGCAACCACCGGCCTGGTGGCCCTTGCACCAAGATTTTTATGACCGCCAAGTGTTTTCGGGGCCAGCCTCTGCTTAGCCGGCAGTTAATGGCGCCAGACGACGTTCGGATACATTTTCTTTTCTTTGCCCCGGCCCAAGAGAAGCGCGACATTGTTCCGTGCAAGGGAACCACGCAGTTGCACCCTGCACGCGAATACGCACGAGTCTTTGCTCCTCGTCTTCCATTCGATTTCGCCGAAGCTCGACCGAGCGTGTACAAGCAACATTGTAAAAGTCAATCGACCGAGCGCTCGCCCCGAAAAAATCTTCCACGAAGGAGGGTGGCGCTGAATTATGCACCCTGCGGATAGTCTCGGGGAGTCACGTAGCTCTTCGCTAATATACGACGCTGTATCCGTTTTCACGGCGGCGCGATCATCGGGGATTGTCAAATCGCGTTAAATCTCACCCCCGATGGCCGATTATGCTCGACGAGCCTTTCGCGCTCGATCGCGATCGACGTCGGTCCGCGTTACGAGCTCGACCCTCGTGGATTTAGCGATTCCACGTCCTCTGTCAACGGGGTGGGAAAGAAATTGATCGTTAATGAGTAGTCGGGGGTGGCCCGGGCGAAGTAAGGCGTAGAAAAATCGCGCGGAGGGATGGTTCGCGGCGCGATTGTCCCCGTTTTTTCGAGTTAATCGCTGGCAAATTTGCCCCCCGATTCCTCGACGTGGCGCGGGCAATTAACGGCGGGCGAGAAAGTAATTAATAAAAGGCCGAATCGACGGGGAAAAGGAGGTCGGGTCGGACGATTTTGCAAGCTCGAGGAATCGTAAGACGAGGCTTCCCGCCGATGTCGCTTCCGGCCCCGCGGACACAATGGCGCTTAATCGACCGGAAGAGGTCAGATTCGGTCAGCTTCGTTGAATATTTGCCCCAGTTCCTTATATTCTGTTTCCACCGCGATCCCGCTCGCTCTTTCATTCGCGATAAATATCGTTCCTCGCGATATATTTGACTGGAACTGGTCGCTAGAAAATGCCGCAAAGCACACCGTGGAAAGGGTAAAAATGGACGCGCGAGGGGTTAAACGACGAGGGAACGTCGTAGGTTGGACAACGCGTTTGGTATTCGCGGGCGAGCGATTTCGGGGACAACACCGCAGTCGATTAAAAGCCCCGGCCATGCTCGCGGCTCGCAGGAAGATCTCGCTTCCAATTTCGGTCCGCCACATTTTAATCACCGGCGATAACTCTTCCAATATCGTCGTCGTCCCCGCCGTTACCCTCCGCCCCGTTGCGCGGCTCCTGGACGCCGCAACGCAATCCCGCGGAAGGAAGCAATTCGACATGGAGTCGGCCGTCGATTGGTCACACGCGCGCCACTCTCTTCGATATCTCCAGCCTCGGCCATCGTGTGTGCGTCGGCCGCAACGCCGATGAATAGTTAATTTTTTCGCGGCGCCCGTACAAAGTGGGCCAGTGTGTACCGCATCAGTGTTCCGTGGAGGGGTACGTCTGCGCCGATACTCCGTCGTTCCACGGGCCCCTGCGTCCTTGTACTCCTCCGCGTTTTCCACGGGGTATACAGGTCCGGCGGGACGCGCGTCGATCGATGGCGGCTCGATGCTCGATGAAAGCTCTAATTTCCATACGCCTCGTTCGCGTCGCACGCTATCCCGACCTCGTGAATTTGTATCTCGCACGATCCCCGCGTGCCGTGCATACGCGTGCGTCTTCGTGGCGCCGGAAACTGCACGCTCCTGCAGGATATATCGCAGAGGCTGCGCCTTCCAGTCGATTTTAATCGACAGCCTTAGAGCTTTCCGGTGGATCGCGATTTTCTTTATTTAACCACTTCGATACGAAGCTTACCGGCCTCGAAACCTTGTCGGCACTCACAGTGTGCACGATACATTGTGTTGTGTGTTCACGACGAACCCGCTGTGCTCTTTTACGGATCTGTGATGAGGAAATATTTCAAGGTTCGCAATTTTATTATGATGAATGAGAAATTAGAAAATTTAATTCAAGCGTAGCGACCATCATTCTCGCTCTCGCCACTAGATGGATTCCGCCTTCGAGGACCTTCCCGCAAGTCCTCGGAAAACTCCCAGTTCCTATATATAACTTCCTGCCTTTCCAATAGTATGCCCAGTGTTTAAGGGCCTTACTAACGAGTCCGCTAGCAGGCCCGGAACGAAACGCATCCCTTCCTTTTCCTAGCCTCCCTTCTAGACACGCCAACCACGGGGATACTTGCGACGAGCCGACTTCAATACTACGGTGGGGGAGGACCCCCACACAAGATTATTGTTTTAATCCATTATGGGTGTAAGACTTATAAAAACTAGAATATAACACGAAATGTTGAAAACGAAAAATCTCGGAAATAGCTTTATTATATCATCCCTTTGCGGTCGGCAGATTTCGGCAGAGCAAATTTAGAATTTCACAGTTACTTTTCCGTACATGATTTAAAGTCAATATATGGTTATCGAAGCGTACAGAATTTGTTGAGACTGATTTGTGTTTAATACTACTTGTAATACGTAAAAATACAAAATTTTTAATTTCTGTAATTTCTTGTAGTTTTTTGTACTTTTTCGACCGCAAACGGTTGTTACTTGCACGAATCAAAACCGTACTATAATAACTCGCACGAAGGGCTTGTAAAAAGATCATTGATTCGAAGTAACTTACTAGCTGAATGTACACACTGCAACTGCAGAACCAAAGTAAAAGTTCTTGACCGTCGGTTAAAGTCGTGGCTCGGCTTTTCGCGTTCATCTCTGGCTGTCGACTATAGTCGACGCTGGTGTCAAAGTGGTTAAACGACTGGATCGCGCGTCTTTCGTTCGATTTTTGTTAAAACGGCTATCTCGTGTGTCATCTGGCTTTGTTCCTTTTCGTTAATCCTCTCGTATCGTACGATTTAATTCGGAGAAAATTCGGAAGGCCTCGGAGTAATTTCCCGATAATCGTGACGACCATCGGAGTACCGCTTGCGGATTACGCGGCCGCGTTGCTCTCAGAGCCAACTCGCGTTTCCGAGCCGTGGTTCACGGCCAGCAGCGTGGACCGGAAATGGGTCAAAGCCGAACGACACGAGTGGCGGATCGATTTCGCGCGATCTCGCCCGCTGCTTTATCGTCGCGACGGGGTATCCGGAGGTCATTAACGCGGGAAGAAAAGCTCGGATACGTTTCGTGCTGGCTAAAGAGCACTTGCCTCGTTCCCCGCGAACAATGATAGGCTTTCTCTCGGTAATGACGGGGGCGATGCTTAATAACCGACGTGATCCCTTGGCCTCGGGAACGACATCTCGCCGTAGATGTCGCCTTTGAACCCGTCCACTCGCACACCTCTAAGCTGCACCCACGCGAGTTCGGTAGACACCGATCTCACCGTGTATCGCGATACTTTTCCGTTATCGAAAATTAAGGAAAGAAAGCGCGATAATTGCGATGTAGTAATTGGACACGGGCTAAGAGTCGAGGAAAAAGGAGGTTTCCCCAGGTTTCGATAACTCGATCCCCGAATCGGGAGTCGAAACCACGAACCCTCGAACGCAAGGCGAGGACGGAAGGATCCGGGTCTAATTAACCGTGTTATTTTTCCAAAGAAGTTGACGTTGATCGAAAGGAACGTTTCCATTGCGGGCATTTGTCCCGGACGACGGGAAGAGAGCAAACCCTGCGGCACAGTTAGCGAGGAGTCGTCCCACGGGAGGAGAGCAGGCGCTAGTCGAGAACCGTGGAGGGACGTGCGAGAGATTTGTGTATTTTGACGAGTTTCGGCCTGCTCGGAAACCGGATGTCTCCACTCCGTCGGCTCGAGGCGCGACCAGCTGTCTCCCTCCGTTTCCCACCTCGCCCTCCTCTCCTTCCACCCTCTCTCGATCCTGTCCTCCTGTCCAGGACGCGTCGTTATAAATGCAAATAGCCGCTCTCGCTCTCCTTTTTTCCTTCCGCTTCGCGACTCCTTCCGCGGACGGCGGGGGGCGCGGGGCTAATTAGCGAGAGAGATTAAGGGGAAATTTATTTGGTCGCGATCTCATCCCGCGCTCCGATGCACGCGCTCGTCTCTGGGGTCGCGTTTCGTCCTGGAAAATTGACGGACCGCGTTGTACCCCTTTTCGTTTCGATTCATACGGTTAACTCGATTACGCTGCGCGGATCCGTCCGTTCGTTCGTTCGTTCGTCCTACGAACGGTGGAACGAAAACGGAACGCGAACGTGGACGTTGGTACGTACTCGTGTGTTCGGTCGGTGGTGTCTGGTTGTCTGGCTCGACGAGAGGGTTTGGACCGGTGGAAAATCGTCGCGGGGTATCGGCTGCGAAACGACGTGGGGCACGTCCGAGGCGCGAGCTGAGCGAAAGGGCGGGCACGGGGCATCGTAAACATCGTGAAGGTGTCTGGTTGTCTGGCTCGGCGAGAGGGTTTGGACCGGTGGAAAATCGTCGCGGGGTATCGGCTGCGAATCGTGGGGCACGTCCGAGGCGCGAGCTGAGCGAAAGGGCGGGCACGGGGCATCGTAAACATCGTGACAAGTTGGTTCGAAGGGAGGATCGTTTTTGGAGAGAATGTTTCCCGATCGTCCGAGGGAAAAGTGTGGAGAAACCGGGAGGTGGCGCGTGCGCGAGCACTCACCACCGGAGTCTCGGCCGGCTTACGGCGTGGTGGCGCGACGCCAGGCGTCGTCAGTAGCGCGGCGTGCGCCGTCACACTCGCACGTTCCTCCTTCAGAAGCCGCGCATTCCTATGTAGCTCGCGTTGGCGCACGTTCTGTCCACCACTCGTCGCGAATCGTCCATAATTTTTTACCACCTTTCAATACCATCTGCGACACTCGCGTTGCGTCCACCGTCGTCGCGCCGTAGGGAACATAGAAACGGGAAGACTCGGAGGGACTTTTTCGCAGTGTCGTCCATAGTGAGGTGAAGAGAACTGTCTCCGTTTATCGAGAATGACGCTAGAAAACGTCGCGGGAACCGTGGAGAGAAGAGAACCGGGAGACTCATCCGTCTGAATCGACGCACCGCTCGATCGGGAAATAACCGAATAAAGAGGGGGAAAAGAAAAGGAAAGAAATATATATATATATATAGAGAGAGAGAGAGAAAGAAAGAGAGAAATAAAAACGAGACATCAAAGTAAACGTGGTGAATTGACGGAAAATTAAGCGGGAGGATAGCGAAACTAACCGTGCATTCCGCGATAGCGCAAGTAAATACAGAGGACAGGATAAACGCGGCCGCGGTCTGACGCTAGCTTTGGAGGAAGTTTTTGCCGGGCTACGTCGGTCGAGTTGTGTTCCGGCTTTCGTGCAGAACGGTATTCAATACGCGGGACGTGCGTTCGCGGTTATCGCGGCGGAATAAATCGCGATAAATTGCCGGTTCGTGCGGAGCGGCGCCTGCACACGTTATACGGCCTCCTCGCACGTGTCGCGCTTCCACGGTGAAACCGGCTTCTGTTTTCCCCTGTGTTCCCGACGTTTCACGCTATTACGAGTTTATTAGCGCGTAGCCGATTAATCGCCGATTAACCGGCAAGGAAATCTCTCGGTCGCATCCACTCGCACGCCCGATCTTCCGCACGTCGACGATCCCTTCGGAGAACTGGATGCCTGTGATGCCTCGCGATCCTTCTTTCATCCGGGCGACTCGCGATCCTCGCGAAAATCGCTGAGACTCGTGGACGTTTTCCACCCCCCAGAGATAGCTCGCAACGATGATTCGTTTAAAGGGGATCGTTGGTCACGTCGCGTTCCTACGCGAGGGTTTATGACTGGCTCGCGTCCGAACGCGATGTTCCTTGGACTCGTAGCCGCTCGCGAAGGGCCGAAGAGCTGTGAAATAGTGCGGTGAAAGGGAGTACAGTGAAGTTAATCGTGATCACGCAACGAGCACGGAGTAAAGGAAAGTTCCTTCTCGAGATCGGCGGAGCGACATGGCGACTGGACAGCAGGAGGGCAAGGAATCTCCCAGGTATTTCTTTCCATTCACACCGTCGCGTCCCGTCGTAATTATCGCTGCACGCCATGGGATGGGATTTCATTAACCTCGGACGCGTGGAACTCGTTCAGCCTCGTCGGGTTCGCTATCCCCGTGTTCGGTCGAACCGATAGAAGAGGGGTCGCTGATACGAAGGCTTCGTCCGCGATCCGGTTTTACGAGCGATCGTTCCCAGTCGAATCGTTTACGTTTACGTCTCGACGTTCCCTGTCGTAGCGAGTAATTAATCTCGGCGTGGAAATTCGTGGAAATCGGGCGAGGATCCGCTTGCGAAACGAGCGTCTCGCGTGGAATTATCGGGAAATCGGGCGATTCCGGCGGATTATAGCTCGTTTGCGCTGACGGCTCGCGCACGGAACCGTTTCCGGCGGGGCGCTTGAAAATTAAATGCGCGCAGTAATAATCGCGTAGGCACGTAGGTCATCGCGTCGGCGGCTCCCGATGCGAAACGAGCGAACCGTGTGCGTTTCGCGCGATCGACCGTGGTGCAGTTGCAGCTGCTCACGTGCACCCTCTGGGTTTAGGCGGATAATGGTGGGCGAGGAAGCGAGAGAGAGAGAGAGAGAGAGAGAGAGAGAGATAGAGAGAGAGAGAGAGAGAGAGAGATAGGCGTGTGTGGCAGTGATAGGCGGAAGAGGGACAGGGTGGCGGACGCGAAATTGCAAACAAAACTTGAAATGCGCGTCGCCGTGTCGGACGACATAATAACTAATTAAAAATACGCAAATTGCTGCGCCTCGTTAACGGGAATAACGCGCGAGCGACTGGCCAGCAGTTGGACGCGCTGAGAGTAATTATTCGCGATTTCGTCGCGAGACATTCGCGGACAGCGGTGCAACGCGTATCGATACGCGTGGATTCGCGCGATACCGGGCCGGCAGCGTGCGAGAGCCGTGGCGAAGCTCGCGGGAAATGCGGGTGGTTAATAGAGCGGGGAAATTTGCTAGCCGAATTGGCGTCGGAATTGCGCTAATTGGCCGCTAACTCGAAAGATAATCGCCTTTTTATCGGATACGCGCGCGTAACGCGGTTTCCCGGAGATTCGGCAAAGATTTTTCCTTTTTACTCGCCAACGGCCGATTCGTGTTTATCGATCGAAAATACGATAAAGGGTGAAATGCCCTTTGAACGGGACTGGCACTTTTTGTTCTCGCGTATAAATTACGCGAGAAAGCGAGAAAAACGGCTAGGTTGACCCAGATGCAGCTTTATCCCGAATCGCCAGCAGCTATCGCGTAGATGAAAATGGCGGAGAAAGGGGCAACGAGTATGGAACATTTGTCGCAGCACGCGTCGTGGTAAATAATCCGGTGGCAGCGTCGTGCTGGCGGAATACTCGAGATCGGCCGGAAACTATCTAAGCCGCGAATACTGCTGGAATTTAATCTAAGCACGAAGACGCGAATGTAATCTCGGGAGCTCGCCGGATCGTGAAACAACGGCGGATAAGTTTTCCTTTTCCCTAACAAGACCGAGGTAGAACGAGAGGACAGGAAGGGAAGAAAAGACGTACGGGCGGAACGCGGGATCCTCGTAATTTTTCCATCGACATGGGTCTGACCTCTGGTCCACGGCCCTCGCGATACTCGTCTCCACTTATTACGATTCAGCGTCGTTCCCCTCGAAAGGAGACTCCAATATTCCGGATATTGTACGAACGCCACGCCACCCGATTATTTTCCTTTTTTTTTCCCTTTTTTTTATATCCCGCTGCGCTCGTCCGGTTATTACGAAACTCGCTTTCAACGAAGGCTGCTGGTGCTGGTGCTGCTGCTGCTGCTACTGCTGCTGCTGCGGAGGCTCTACCTATACGCGGCAGAACGGAGAAAAATGTCGGATGTATGCCCGTAGGGCTTTGTCATTTTCGTCGTGGGCTCTCGCAGCTTTTCCGCGCTTTTCTACTCGGCGCTCGCTCCGCCCGCCATCGGCGAAAGCCCTCTTCTTCTCGGCCGTGACGCGCCACCGGCAATGAAAATACGCGCTCCGCATACCGCCTCTCCTTTATTTTTAACGCGCGATATATATTGGCATGTCCTTTGTGCGTGTCTCGCGCCTGCATCGGCGAGACGCGATCTCTGCTCGCCGCCCGGGGAGATCGCGAATTCGATTTCGCGTCACTTTGATCGCGTCGGTGTATCTTTAATTAAGTCTCCTTGTTGACGCGTTACGATTTCCCGCTTCATATTCGCGCGCTCGTCGAGAGACCACTGTTCGCTGCCAGCGACACCACGAGATTGCTGAGCTCGGTGTTCCGGATAATCGATGCGTGCAGGGCTACGCTCCTCGAGAGGCATCGCATTATCGGTACGACACCGCCGTTCGTACATAATCGTCGCGATCTTTGAAACTTTGAACACTCCGTCAAAAACGTATGCTCCGCTATCGACCTACATCCATTCTCTTCTCCATTCCTCGGGCCACGACTGCGAAGTCATTTCCCCGGCACGGTAACGCCGCTCGAACGCCTAACCGTTCCACCCCAATGGCCGCGAAAAGTGCGTGGTCATCGCGTAACAGGTTCCCGTTGTTCCCTCGCGGTCGAATCAATTGGTCACGGATCTTCCCGAAACGTTCGCTCCTCGGAGAAATTCGTTCGATCCTTACCGCGACCGACAGGGGGTGCGCGAGGGGTGAGAAAAGGGGAGAAGAGCCCGCGCGTACAGCGCGAAAGGCGAATCGCGCGCTAGGCGACGAGGCGAGAGGATGATCGGTAACCAGAGAGGAGAAGGAGCGATGAATTTCATTGGCCTGGCAAAACGGTAGGTGTGAGCTTACGCGTGTACTTCGCGGACCGGCTGTTTCGTACCCTTCGTCTCTATTTGTTTATCTCTGTCTGTCTGGCCTTAAGCTTTTCTTGCGGATCCGCCTCGTGTTTGTTCTCCTCGCCGTCGTTCCCTTTCTCGAGATCTCTCCTTCGACCGTTCGGAGAAGTTTGCACAGCTACAAGCCCCCGATACGTCCCTTTCGCCCTCTCCTTGTCTCCCCGACGCGGAGAGAGAAGCGGAAGGAGGCAGAGGCTCGACGCGCGGCGTCGAAAGGAAAATAATAAATCTAATATTAATCCCATATTCCTGGCTCGGGTCCGTCCTTTGATGCTCGAGCACGGCTTCTTACGGGAATATCCAGAGGATAGAAGCTCGCGCTGCTTCGAATTTTCTCTGTCGAAACCGGCTACACGTCCCTCGCGACTACGCCAGCCCCAAACTAGGGGTAGAAAACGCTGAATCTCATTTCGGTCGGTTTTTCTTTTTCGCTGGAAATTTGCGGCCGGACCGCAGTCGGGACGAATTTCCTTTTTCTCTTATTTTTCTTTTTTTCACCCGTTCCTCCGACAGGTCGACGGATCTCGTGCTCGCGCGCGCGGATTCGTCCGCTAACGTTACATAATACCTATTTTGTCGAGTCTTTTACCGGCGGTCGGTGACTAACGAACGATTCTTCGCGGCAGAAAGGAAAGTGTCTCGTCAGCGTCAGTCTGAAAGGACGAGGAAAAGCCTGTCGGATGGGCCCCGCTGCGAAAATTGCGCCTCGCCCGCTTCTATGCACGTACGAAAGAGCGAGACGAGTCGGTGTAATTTGTTTTCAACCTTCTTTGACTGCTCCTCCTTTTTTCCCACTGTTCTCCGGCTCTTCCACCACCATCATACCACCACCACCGGTCTCGCCACCGTCTCCACCCTCACGATTGGCTACTTTTTCTCTGTCTCCCGCGTATTTTCGCGAGGCAGCCGGCTAATGAAGCTCGTCGAAGCGGACACCGGCGGTTCCATCGGCGAATATTTTCTCGGCCCGATCCTCTCGTTTCATCTAATTTCGCGGCTTCTTCGCGAAACAGACGTCGAGCCTCTCGACTCGTGCTCCTCGATGCCTCCACTCTGTTGGCATTTCGTCGCGTCTTCGATATTCCTGTCGTCCCTCCTGTTGACACGTAATTATTCCGGCATTTTACAGCGAGCTCGTCGCTTATCTCTCGCGGCCCCCGTCCTCGTTGTCGCAACACCACCCCGAGCTCACCCCCTGCTCACCCCCTGCCGCACTCGCCATCCCTTTTATTCCCATTCTTTCTCCTCCTCTTTCTCCTTTCGACTGTTCGTGACTGTAAATCACCAACCGGGAAGCGAATACGAAGCCGGCTGCGGGGGTTTGAACGAGCTCATACGCTTTAATTAATTACTTTTCGCCTCCGCGTCGGCGGAAGTTTCCTTTGGAAACCGGCTGCCGGACTCTTGGTGGCGCGCGACTCCATTACTCGTCTCTTTGAAAATTAGTTCGAGCATCGCGGCTCGAGCTGCGCGAACGAGCGCGAGCAGACGCGCGCGCGCTCCTGGTACCCAGTAGGGTAGTTAGTCGGGGACGAAGCGGCGGGCTAAACTCGCGCATAATGACGCCAGATTGAAAAAGTTTGTCGGGGCCGGGCAGCGACCGGGGCAGACGGGGGAGCTTTTTTTCTTCTTTCCGCGGGAACATCGCGTCGCAGTTCAACCGGCTTAAATGGAGGTTATGCGCGATTATCCTCTTTTGCCGGCTGCTTCCGCGCGCGGTGATACCTTTCTGAAAGCGCGAGAACGACACGAATGAAATTCTCGCGGGGGTGCTTCTCCAAAGCGGCGCGCAGTCGAGTTTTTCCCAGGCTAGTTGGGTCAATTTCTTCAACGCGTGTCGCGTTGTTCCGCTGTTTCGTTAGTCGCGTAGAAGTATCGTCGCCGGAGCGTGGCCATTCGTCGGCGACGGGAGACGCGTCTCGGAGATGGCTCGGAAAATATCGTCCCATCGACCGATCTACCCGTGGCGCGTCGTTACCAATTTCACGGCATTCTTCGCGGAAATTTGCCTTTCAAACAAGGCGCCCCGTCGTAATGGAAAAAATTGCCGTTTCTCGAGCACGCGGAAGGCAAAGGTATCGCGTGACTCGCGCCAGCGCGTCGTCTTTAATAACGAGGATCGTCTATGCAGTTTCGCAGTGGCGCCGGTAAAAAATAGCAGCGCGAAACAGCCGTTAATTACACACGCTTCCTTTATCTCCGTGCATTCCCGCGTATATGCGGGATATTCGCGCGAGTCGGGGGCGGAAGGATAACGGACGCACCCAGCGCGGAAGGGGAGGGCGGCGAGACGTGGGCTAGGAGGAAAAGTCCGAGGAAGGAAGGTGGAGTTCTTTGGGGGTCGAGGTGTGTCGGCGATCGAGCTTACGCCTCCGTGAAGAAGGGAGAGAAAGGAAGCGCTTTCTTGACCGAACACAGAAGCCTCTGGCCACCACCGCCCCTCGTGGAAGCACCTTCGACGGCAGTCGATCGAGCCCATTCGGGTTAAACCGAAGCGCGGACCACCAGCGATTACGGACTTATTTATCGGCGCTATTGTCCTCTCGGTTTGATCCTTGGGGTCCGCCCGACCCCCGGTTCGCGTCAAAGACTCGACGGCCTTTCTTTCCCGTCGCGACATATTACCTTTCGCGTTCGATCAGACCGTCGGTCGCTTTTCTATCCGCGTCGGTTTTCCAGTCGCCGGTAATTTGTCAATCCCCCTCTCGGCCTCTGCACCGTGCTCTCTTAAATCAACGTTATCTCTTCGCCGGCGTTTGGGAAAAAGTCACTCGGCATTAAAGATCGCTCGCGTTCACCCCGATTTTGCCAGTGATTTTCCGCCGTCGCGGTGGATACGCGCGCAAGAGAGCAGATTCGCTGGGCACTGAAAGGGAGCACACGCGTTCAGGCAACGACGTCGCGTGTGACGGGCAAGACGAGAAACGCGGAGGTCTAGCCGGCTGAAAAACAGGAAGCCACGGTTGGGCCCGATGGAAGAAAACTGCTCGAGAAAGTCTTCTTCTCGAGAGAAATTACATCTCCGGCTTATACACGGCGGTTAGATGAAAGTCAACTCGAAATGCATGTTGCCCGTCGTATAGAGCGGGAAAAGAGGATAAGTCCGCCGAAACGGCCAATGGCCTTTCAGACGGTCCCCTTTCCCTCCTTTGGAAAACCGATATCCGCTGAAAGAGGTGTCTGTGGCACATTTCTTCACTGCCGGTGTATATCTGGACGACGATGCAAAGTGCACAAAAGCGACGAAACGTCGTTGGAAATAGCATTTTACAAGCCGCTCCCGATGTATATCCATTTGTATTCGTTTCTCTCCCTTTCTCGCACTCCCGTCCGCAGCTGGGGCTACGCCGCCATGGGGAGGATACGTTGCATACGTGTGCGCCCGCGCGCGTGTATGGGGGACCGTGATAGAACATCGGGAACGATACGAGGAAAGCGTCTTACGGATACCGATGCCCGGACACAAATCGCTCTTATTCCCCTCGTCTCTCCGCTCTGATTTATCGCGATCCCGCTTCGTTTCGATCGTCGAGGCTCGCCACGGATTTCGGCGATAACGACCGGTGGAGAACGTGGAAGCCTCGGTGGTACATGGGCAGAAACTTTATTCCAGCGATAACGCGTTTAGCCAACGAGAGCTCTCCTTATACAACGCGATCTACGATGACCAAGCCTCGTTACCTCTTACCCCGTTCGACCGTGGCCGTGACCATGAATCTTTGCGGAGAATTCATTTTCTCGAACCAGAGACAGCTTAATCCGGGCACGCTCGTTGCTCGAATAGCAAACGGCGCGCAAAGAACGGAAGAAGAAGAAGAAGAAGAATAAGACGGTCGGAAGTTTCTTAATTATGCGAGTGCGTGTCTCCGGAGGATAAGGCTCGGTCGAACCGTTCGTCGTCGTCGTCCTCGGCGTCGTCCTCGTGGACGACGTCTCTATTTCGGCTCTCTCGTCTCACCTCGGCTACACCCGAGACTCTTCTCTACGTGACGTGCACGCTGAACGTCCGACATTCGTCGCTCGATATATAGCTCCAGGGGGTGGAGGTCTGATCTCACGTCCCTGTCGCACTCGGCAACAGCTCTTCGGCCGTCCCTCGTCGCGTCGCAGCTCCTCCTTTGAGCTTCTTCATCGTTCACCCTCGCTCGCTCGAGCCATCTCTATAGCCGTTCAGGGTTTGCTATGCGGTCGCTGGTTGCGTGGCCCGATCGATATGGAAATAAGATCGATACCATTGTTTCGCGGTTTGCACCGCGAAATTGGGTCGTATTTTATTTGCCGGGAATCCATCGCAACGCACGTCGTTCGCCCCGTCCCTTTCTCGCGACAGTCACCGGGGACTCTCTACTAAACCCCCGTACACGCCCTGATTTATTGATCGCCGATCGTGCCTTTCTTCCTTCATATTCACGATACGATTGCTTCCCGCCTATTTTCCTCCGAAGGAGACCGTTCTCCCCCTCGCTGGCCCCCTAGCGCGTACGATTGGCTCGCGTCACGGTCCATTTCGATTATTCTTCCTACGCGTATCGTGGATCGTGGATCGCGAACCGCAGGTGCGTTCCATCCGTACGCGTGCCACGTAGGGTTGCCGCGTGGTTGCGAATTCCGCGAGGAAATTCGTTGCCACTGCTCCCGGGGATACGGCTGCGAAGTACACGCGGACGCGCAAAGTGTTTCTTTAACGGGTGCACGCGATTAAGTTTCAGACGGAAGCGTGGAAAGTTGGTGCCCAGGTTGGCGGAGACGATAATGGAGACAACAACGGGCGTGACACTCGCAGTATCATCGAATTACCGGGGAAACCAGTTTCTCGCGAGATGTGTCGTAAAATCTAGATGAAAATTACGGGGAAACGAGGCGAGCTACGTGCTCGGCATATTATTCCGGGAGGGCGCGAACGCGCGCGAAGGCGGGACGAGGCGAATAAAAAGACAGAGACGGGAAAGAGCGTGACTATCGCGTCTATTCGTATTACGTTATGTCAAAGCCAACGCATCCATCATACGGCCGCTGACACTCGGCCTCTTTTTCATCCTCGAGCGTGCGCGCTGCCACGCACACACGCGTGAACGAGCGCGAAGCACGCGGCTGCTCCTCGGTTCCTCCCCGGGGACGGTCGCGTTGTCAGACAAGCCGCTGACGTGACCTCCAAGGTGACGCCACGACGCGTACCCCGACCACGCTTTCAGGAATATTCCTAGCAACGTATTTCTCCGTGTCACGGTAATTTCGTCCTTGTCAGCGACCGGCTCCTTTTCTTCTTTTTCCTACCCAGACGCGGGATTGCGAAGCAGTCGTGGTGCCCCCCTCCCCTCGTTTCACGGCGAGTTTTCCGCGATTCGCTCGGAGGATTCCGGTATCGTCGGGTGTTATGCCGAATGTTCGCTAGGAAATCGGGACGCGGGAGTAGCACGGTGAAACGGTTCCGATTAGCCGAGTCGGTGCAAGCTCGCGGCCCAGCTTCCCTCTGGTCTCTTTGAAAAATGAATTACGAGCGAGGGTGAGGCGGCACGAAGACGTCGGACAATTTTAATTCGAGTATCGCGGACGTTCCGTGGCTCATAATTCACGCGGTTCGCGACGCCCCCAAAGATATTTTAATTGTTCGAAATTTACCGTACGCCTCTTTGATCTGCCCGTTACAACGAAGCTCACGTTGCCCCTTTTTCCACGGGCATTAACCGGTTGCCGCTGACTTTCGAGAAAAGAAATCTGTTTCGGAGAGATTAAGGAGCAGCTTTCCGTACAATCTCTCTTCTTCTCCGAACCATTTGTCCTTCTCCTTTCCTCTTTTCCACGGCAGAGATTCGAGCCGTGATTGGCAGGACGAAGAATCCTCTTGCGCGCGGGCTCGTTAACGGGCTGCCATCGGCAGGGTCCGGATTATTCCGAATTATTTCGCGGCCGTCCATCGACTTGGCGATAAACGGTCGGTCGCGTACGCGCAGCGGCGAGTACTCGGGCGACAATTAATCGCGCGTATTACGCAAACGAGCCGGGGATTGTTACTTTGCCGCGCGCCGCGCAAAAAGAGTGCACTCGAGGGAGAGCTGTCCCCTTTGATGCCGCGGCACTCTCCATTATCGACGCTACTCGGAGACATCGCGATCAAAAGTAGACCGGCGTTCCACGATGGCCACGCGTGCTTTTCACTCTCGCTTTCGAGCCTGCTCGCGAGCGCCACTCGAGGCAAGAAAGCTCTCAGCTTCTCCCAGCCACGAAACGCGACTCAACCGTGAGCTAATCGCACCGAGACCAGGCAGGATCTAGCGCTCCCGAACAACTCGAATTACCCGAAGCTACGCGCAAGAAGGGGTCAAAGGTCGCGAGTGTACCAACGTCGTCTCGCGTTCCTCGCGAAGACGAAGGAAGGGAACGGAGCGAACGAGCCGTTGGTCTAATTACCGATGCAAACGCACAGGGAGGCCACGCAATCCTCTTAGCGCGCGTGCCGCGCTGACCGTCTCTCTCTCTCTCTCGCTCTCCCTGTCTCTTTATACCGCGAGATTACGCGAAGCAACAAGCGAGAAGGATCTTTGTTGTCCGCGCGGGGGTGTGTGCGCGCGAGCAGACAGAGCTGCGGCGCGGCCGACAGGGGACGGCGGAAGGCGAGCCGGTACGTAAGCCTTCTCGAAACTTGGCGAATACTTGGCTGAAACACGAAACTTCTTGCAGCGAGTGAATGTTGGATGAAAGACGGAAGGGATAAGACGAGAAGGTGGCGGCTGTGGCAGAGGGTGGCAGAGAGTGGGCGGGCAGGGTGAGTGCCAGAGGGGATCTTCGGCAAGAAGTCGAGGCTCGATGCTGTTGCTGCTGCTACTCGCTTACTCGCTCGCTCGCTCCTCGGGATTGGTTTCTGTTCCGAGGTTCCAGGCTGCGTATGGACAGCTCGAAAGCTGTCTGTGCTCGTTCGTGCCTCTCCTCGCCACAATTTCGCTATTGCCTCTCGTGTATACAGACGCATCCCTCTATTTGCCTGCCGCCACTCTGACCTTCTTCGATCCTCGCCGTGTAATTTTACTTCCCGATGGAACATACCTCTCCACGGCCTCGTGGTACCCTCTCGTTTCCGCGTGCGAGTTTTCCATCCACGAGTTATAGCCCGCGCTCGGCTGTTCTTATCGCGCGCAGCAGGGTTCGGCTCGCGGATCATCGGGGGTACGACAATGAAATTAAATCATCTCGCGACAGACACGCTAGTCGTGCGAGGACTGGTCGTAAAAACCGTATCAGATCGCTAGGTCGGACAGGGATTTATAGCTCTATTACACCAGGTGGAGAGCGGTATTGCACTTGTCATCCACACACCGGCCGGGGACGTTAAATGAAGATGAACGACTCGGCGCTACCTCGCGACGCGTGGAAAGATATTCGTGGCCGATCGGCGCGTATCTTCCGATACGCTATCGATCGGCGAATCGCTCGCGAGGCGAAAGCTCGCGATTAAACGCGAGGCGCAAGCGACGCGGACAGTGGCGCCTGTCTCGCGTGTATTAACGCGAATGGAAGAGACCTGACGGCTGATGGTCGTACGAACCGGGGGAGATCGGGTTGGGGCTTTTGAAGTCGCATAGTTTCCAGTGCTGGCACGCAGACATTGCGTGTCCACGAGGACTTCACCTCGCTGGCGCAGGGGATGCACGGCGGGGGTGAAGAGTGGCGGCGCGTGCAGCTACGGCCGTTTGTCGTCACGTACGGTACCGGCTACGTGAATAGTTTGCAAATTAAGATCGCGTACGCACGGTGAACGCTCGGACCACGGTGACCAGGTGATAGTCACGACGTGACACTCGCAGAATTGATTTGCTCGCTTGTTCCTACTGGCGAATGATCGATTCGTATCGGAGCCAGTGGTGCTCTGACCTGCAACGGAACGCTCTTAAAATTCAATATCGAGGTAAACTCTGCATTCCAGCGGTGTGGGCGCGATCCCTTCCCCTTGTGCTCTGTCTTTCGTCCCCAGTCTTCTGAAGACGACTTTTGACCTGCGTGGCCCTAAACAGGCCAGTTCTGACGATTCGCCTGTTCAATAAAAATCTATACAGTTTTTCCACAGTTTTCCACTGACTACTTTAACAGTTTTATTTTGTAATGTATTATCGCACTATTATTATAGTATCGTAGGATACCAAAAGAAGTCGCGAATCGGCTATTGCCAACAGAAACGAATTGTAAACCGATCGATATCTTCTAGAAGCAAATGGAAAAGTTATTCTATAAAACGAAATTAAGTTGCGTTACTCCTCTACGGGGAGGTGACGCGTAGGTTAAGGAAAGCATAAAAGCGTGGTCCTTGACAACCAAAACAGAGTCCTTTGAAATCGGTTG